>NW_014581130.1:0-436 GCF_000485595.1 Priapulus caudatus
TGCTGCTACTGGTGTTGTTGCTACTGTTGTTGCTGTTGCTGCTGCTGCTGCTGCTGCTGCTACTGGTGTTGTTGCTACTGTTGTTTGCTGTTGCTGCGGCTGCTGTTGTTGCTGTTGCTGCTGTTGCTGCTGCTGCTGCTGCTGGTGTTGGTGTTGTTGGTGTTGGTGGTGGTGGTGCTGCTGCTGCTGCTGCTGATACCTCCGCCGCCGCTGCTGCTGCTGTTGGTGATGATGATGATGATGATGATGATGATGATGTTCATAATGATGATAATAATGATGATGTTTATGATAATGACGTGATGATGATACTGCTGCTGCTGCTATTGCTACTATACTGCTGATACTTCTATTGCTGCTATTGCTGCTACTGCTAATGCTGCTGCTGCTGCTGCTGCTGCTGCTGCTGCTGCTGCTGCTGCTGCTGCTGCTGCTG
>NW_014581130.1:1350-12399 GCF_000485595.1 Priapulus caudatus
CTCTCTCTCTCTCTCTCTCTCTCTCTCTCTCTCTCTCTCCTCTCTCTCTCTCTCTCTCTCTCGCTCTCTCTCTCTCTCGCGCGCGCGCGCGTGTTCTCGTTCCACCTATATTGTAACCAGCAGAGTAAACACGTCGGTGGTGTGCAGTAGTCGGAGGTCCTTGCAAGGTGTGCAAACACTGCAGGTAACGTGTGAGCGCCGACGTGTCTATTGTGCTGTGCGCTTTCTTAAACACAGCTGCCTTGGCTCTGCTAATTAGAGCTGAATGCCGAGCTGCTCGGATGCTGAGGGCTTCTCAAGATTTCAGGAGCCGCTCATAATGTAGAGCTTTTTGCGGATACCCGCCCAGCTACCCGTCGAACGATATAAAAATATTAATCGAGAAAGACAATTAAAACAACCGCGCTCTCTCGATCAAACGCGGGAAACGTTTCTCGCGCTCTAAACCGGGGCGACGCGCAACAATGGACATTTGGCGAAGAAAATAAACAAGAAGAAACTTCCTGTATTTACGTGTGAAGTTTGACAGAATTGCGCAGTCGCTGCTTATAGATGTCAATCAAAAGCCACGTCGCATCGCATCCAATCTGACTTTTACCTGAAACATCTTAATCGACGTGTCTTGTGACGGCGTTGGATGGATGGATGAATGAATAAATAGATGGATAGACGGACGGACGGGCGGACGGACGAACGGACGGACGGGTGGATGGATGGATGGATGGATGGATGGATGGATGGATGGATGGATGGATGGATGGATGGATGGATGGAGGATGGAGGAGGATGGATAGATGGATGGATGGATGGATGGGATGATGGATGGATGATGGATGACTGGAGGAAATTGGATGATGGGATGGAAGATGGATGATGGCTGGATGGATGGATGGATGATGGAATGGAATGGAGGATGGATGGATGGAATGGATGGATGGATGGATGGATGGATGGATGGATGGATGGAATGGATGGATGGATTGGATGGAATGGCTGATGGATGGATGGAATGGATGATGGATGGATGAATGAATAGATGGATCGACGGACGGACGGGCGGACGGACGAACGACGGACGGGTGGATGGATGGATGGATGGATGGATGGGATGGCGGATGGATGGATGGATGGATGATTGGATGGAGATGGAGTGGATGGATGGATGGATGGATGATGGATGGATGGATGCATGGATGGATGGATGGATGGAATGGATGATGGATGGATGAATGGATGGATGGATGGATGGCATGGATGGATGATGATGACTGGATGAAGGATGGATGATGGATGGAGGATGGATTGTGGATGGATGGATTGATGGATGGATGATGGATATGGATGGATGGATGGATGGATGGATGGAATGGATGGATGATGGAATGGATGATGGATGGATGGATGGATGGATGGCAAATGGATGGATGGATGGATGGATGGATGATGGATGGATGGATGATGATGGATGGAGGATGGATGGATGGATGATGGATGGATGGATGGATGGATGAATGGATGGATGGATGGAGGATGGATGGATGGATTGGATGCAATGGATGGATGGATGATGATGGATGGATGGATGGAATGATGATGGATGGAGGATGGATGATGGATGGATGGACTGGATGGATGATGGATGGATGAGGATGGATGGATGGATGGATGGATGGATGGAATGGATGCGATGGATGGATGGAATGGATGGATGATGGATGATGGATGGAGATGGATGGATGGAGGAATGGATGGATGATGGATGGATGGATGACTGGCATGGAATGGATGGATGGATGGATGGATGATGGATGGATGGATGGATGGATGGATGGATGGATGGATGGATGATGGATGGATGGATGATGATGGAATGGGATGATGGATGGGAATGCATGGGATGAGGATGATGGATGGATGATGGATGGATTGGATGGATGGATGGAGAGTTAATAGCTCACATACAATATAACACAAGATAAAAAATTAAAGTGTGTAAATTCATCTATGCTATTCATAGAGCAGTGTGTCTTTTACTATAAATATAATATCCATGATATATATATATATATATATATATTATATATATATATGAAAACCTGAAGCAGACACATAGTACGGTGTGAGTTCGCCGTCGCGCATCAGTTATGGTCGGCGCGCGGAGATGCAGTGGCGTTGATTTTCTGAATTTTCTCGCGACAATTACGGCCAGTTGTTTTTCCACGCGGGCAGCTACCCGCGCTAATAAAACGGCTCTATTGACAAATTGCTGCTGGCGCGGTCGCTCTGCCTGCTACCGCCAGCTCTAAAACATCCATCTGAAAAAGCCTCGGCCAGCGTCTTTGATTTGTGCTCCTCTCCCGTTCCGGCACCGCAGCGTGCGTCGTCTTCTTCCCCACGCCTACTCCGCCTCTCTCCCCTCCCGCTTTCTCTTCTTCTCTCTCTCTCTCTCTCTCCTCTATTTCTTTCACTAATCATCTCAAACCCTCTTCCATAACCCTGTATCACTCTCTATCCTCTTGTATGTGTGTTTGTGTATGTGTGCCTCATTAATATATATATAATATATATATATATATATATATATACACTACGTCTAACGCACTCTACTCCTCATTCTCCCCATCTATATCTTCCATCTATATCTTCCATCTATATCCCTCAGTCTCCCCATCTATCTTCCCGCATTTTCTCGTACGGTATCAATTTTATCTTTTTCTCCGTGTGTTTCTTTGTCCCTATCTTGTTGCCCCCTCTCGTTTTCCCCTTTTCTCTCTATATCTATGTATGTATATATGTGCGTGGCGCGCGCGCGCGTGTGTGGTGTGTGTGTGTGTTGTGTGTGTGTTGTGTGTGTGTGTGTGTGTGTGTGTGTGTGGTGGTGTGTATGTGTGGTGTAGTGGTGAGAGAGAGTGTGTGCGTGTGTGCGTACTTCTCGTCTCCCGCGCACGTAAGGCCCCTCATACTGTGGACACGGTCGCGCTTGCTAGCAAGCTGACAGTCGGAGCACGAGAGGATCGGACGACGAAAACGCCGCGCATGTCTGATGCGAACGCACGCAGCAGCACTTTGTGCGCGCGCATGCGTGCCACCTTATCATCAGGGTGCAGCGTCACTAACTGCGTCACGGTTGCCATTTGTGCAACAATCGGGGGAGGGTGCGTTCCGCGCATTTTCTAAAGGCGTGATACTGTGAAGGGAGCCGAGAAACAACCCGTAGAGCGGCAGCTGACCTGTTTAGGTAGATCGCTATTTCGACCACGTGTGTTAATCCTCGTCCGTCGAATAGTGATATACGAGGCGTTTGCACAGCGCGCGCCGAATTTCGGTCGTACGATGAAGCCACCAACCAGAAGCAGTCGGTCTGCGTAAGCACGTACCATTACCGAAAAATCACACGAAGAAGCTTTCGTCTCTCGAACAGCCTTAATACTTGAGTTAGGAGTTGCACGTCGAATATACGGCACGACGCGCTTGGCAGAACGACGCGCAGCGTGAGAGCGGTGTGTAACGTGACCCCTTCTCGCCTGCCTCCTTGTGCGTACGCACGTGCTCTATCTCTGCTTCTGGCGTCTACCACCTCACTGCAAGCGATGTCGTGCTGTTCACAGTCCTCTGGCCCAAGAATGCGACTGCGGGGAGACCAAGACTATGACACTCCTAAGATGCCGCGCCTATTACCAGAGCCCTGAAGCCCTGGATACCTTGAAAGGCTTTCACCCACTCGGTGCCAAGTCCTGTGGTGCTACATCGGCTGGGCCCTAGGTGTAGTGTAGTGGAGTGTAGTAGAAGCAAAAAGAAGACATGTCTTTAATAAGGCATCTACGTTTGTCAACCGAAAATCGTGTAAAACTCTGAATTAAAGAGAACTGTATGAATCGTTGTTGTTTTTATTAGTAGTATCGTTGAATAGTTATCTAATTTTTCGGCATGTCTCGCAGCACGTTGCACACCGCGCGCAACCTAATATATATATATCATATATATTATACTAATATATATAATTATCCTTGGCGTTTCTCGCATGCGCCACCTTGAGCGGAATAAATGCAAAATTTGTAATGTAATCTATCCACTTAAAATATGCACAATTGAAGCAGAGATTGTCTAACAGTATTAGACAGAATCCGTTCGTGTCTGCGATTGAAACGGTCGACCCCGTGTTGGAAATAGTTGAATACTAACCACAGTAGTAATTGGTCCGCCAATGTTTTGCTCATATTTTCTGCAAGCAGTTAAAAGGATTAACCGTTCAGCGCTTGGCGAACGGGAAACAAATATATTATCCACGTGAGATCTTCATCGTTAGTGACTCGTTTTACTAACGTTGCTGTTTCATAAAACGGTTCGAGGTTTTCATAATCATTCTAGAACGGCTTCGAGAAGTGTTGCGTGCCGCTAACCGGTGCGCGCCCCCCTCCGTTCTTGCTGCTATTGCAGCTTGCAAGCGACAGAGGAAGCAGCAGCAGTCCAGAACCAACCGCCCTACAGCCCAAGAAGCCTCGACTCGTGGTTCACCGACAGTTCAGCGGCGTACCCTGATGGCCATCTTCATAAGAGACGCAGCGCCATCTAAGGAGATGCAGATGACATAGCAAAGGGCAGCTGGGATTGGAGCTGAAGTACGGTGTGCAATTCTTATGAACCGCACGGCGGGCGTCTCTAGATAAGTGAAGGAGGAGAACAACGACAAGAACAAGAACTTATAAGCGTGCGTGGCCTTGTTATCCCGCGATCTGCTCCGCGCAATGTCTTGTTTCACATTCCAGTCTATCTTTGAGACTCGGCGCCGGTCTCTCGCGCAGCCGCCAACGCGCGCCGCGTGTTCTACATCCTCACAATTTGTTGATTGTATTATTTTAAATAATTTATTATTTTATTATTTATTATTATACACTCGTACCCAGTTTTCAGCTGCGGCTTTTGTAGCTCTAACAAGCAGCATATCACGAAAAAATTGTGAATAATATAACAATATTTTTTATTTTGCTGTTTGAATTATTGAAAATAGCTTTTTCTAAATTATTAGGCGAACCAAAGATCTTGCGCGCGTTGCGTGATTTAGTATTATGTTTCTTTTATCGAATCGACGATTCTCTGATATCCTAGTAAGTTGCAATATTTGTAACGAAGTTTAACGTACAAGTACTAAATCACATGCATATTTATTTATCCGTTCTTTGTAATGATCGGCATTAAGAGGTTGTGGCGCCGAGCCACGTATGGCCGCCAGTAGCCTAAGGTATGATGCGAATACACCGACCTCAACACAAAAACTTGTGAATCGAAACGTGTGTGTTTTATATCAAACCGTGGAAAAATCGCGCACAGAAAACATTAATATTAGAATTCTTTGTAGAAAAGTGATATCTTATATGCAATGACGACCACTTTTATGATACGAACGCGCATATATAACACAACTAGCCACTCGTGCCGCGTTGCAGTGAACCATATGATTATATAAAAAATATAATATATATATATATATAATATATACAGCACAGACGTATCTCTTCTATAGAGAAGTCGGTGTACTTTGTCACAGGGTGTATGAGATAAGATTAACGTATGGTGTTGTCACGTTGTTGGAGCGAAGTCATTTAACTCGTGTCAGCTCAAATCGCTAAAAACTCTCAGTGCTCGCTCACTCACTTTAGGCCACGGGTGCGCCGTGCGACAAAATCGCTTATCGCCAACGTTAACTTCGCTGTCCTAAACACCTACCTAAGGCGCGAATGACGATGCATGATGATGATGGCGATGATGGTGAGGATGCGATGATGATGATGATGGCGAGAATGTGAAAAAAAAAAATTTGGATGGCGATGATTGGTGAGATGGCGACGACAGCTAGGTCACTACCCTGACAATGACGGGTGAGGTGACGATGACACGATGCCTTGCCACCGCGACGATGCGGCTCGTAGCGTCGGACGTTCATGAATGTCATTAGCAGTGTAGGCGACGACGTTACGATGGTTACACATCGCCGAGGAGGGCGGGTGACGGAATGATGGAAAGCTTGAGCGATGCGCGGGTACCTGCGTCTAAAGTGATGCGCACCGACACTGTTGTACAGTTCATATAAGTCGCATTGTAAATACTAGGTTGAAGTTTCATATGCGCAGGGACAGGCAGGGGAGTGGTTCTGCGGCGGAACAAGATCCATGTGTGCCTTACAGACAACAAGACTACAGCAGCGGAGGTGGTGATGGTGGTGAATGTGGAAGCCATCTGAGAAGGCGATCGAGCTAATGGCCATCAGCATGTGAATTAACCCCCCCCGCCGCCTATTGACCACGCACCGAGCGCGGTGAGTTTAGAGCTATCGTATCGTGATCAGTTTTGGCAGATGTTATTAGGCCGTGTGCGTACGACACTCGTCGCAAGCGATGACGCACTTGCGAGAACGCAGGAGATTTCCATTTTGTAGGCAGAGTCTAGTCACGTGTGTCTCTCTTTCTTCCTGCCCATCTCCTTACCCCTATCCTCCTTTTCTTCCCTATGCCCAATCTTCTCCCACTGCGCCTCTCCCCCTCTCTCTCTGCTCCTCATTTAATTCACGCTCGCTGCGCTATTCTCTTATCTAATTCTGCTCGCTCCTCTCTGCTCGCACTCCTCTTCTCTCTATATATTTTTCTCCTACTTGCTAATGCATAGAGGAAAGCCACTCGATGTGCGCATATTTTTAATATGCAGTGCGCTTCCGTGAGCCGCGCAGTTTGTTCCGCAGTTTATTTCCTAATTTCGAAAACTCGTCCTGCATTAGATGCTATTGGCTTTTTGATGCGCTAGAGGCCGTCGTTCCGCAGGCTTCGACCTACTCGAAGTGGCGGTTGTGTTGGCGTTTTTTATCTCGCGAGTTCCCAACGACGGCACGTTGTGTATCTTAAACTAGAAGTGTTTCGTTTAAAACGGGCGGCGACCGTTCTTTTGTAAGAATGTGTGAATGCATGCCGACCGACCCCGTGAATGGCGTGTATAGTATCACAGATATGTGTGTTGTTGCGGTTAAAAAATCGCATGTCGATGTGTACTGTATCTTTTTAATCCGTCGTATCACCTCCACGCGCTGATATTATTATATATAGTATATATATATTTCGCCGACCTCTATTTGTTAACACCGTTCTGTGCGTGTATACGTGTGTGTATGTGGCGTCTGTGTCCACGCAGCATCGCGAAGATGGCTTCATCAAGTCAAACGACAAAGGAGATTTGCTTTCGCGCAGAAAGAGTGTAGGCATTTATTTAACTCGAGGCGAGTTATTTATTGTATTTATCTCTAATTTAGTTGCACCGCATTTGTTTCTCGCCGTTTTGAGCTCGACTTAATGTTAGTCCGTCGCAGGAAGCGTTGGCTTCAAGTCCGGCGAGGATAGTATTCTGTCCTCCAGAAATGGATGCTTTTGCAACGGTCGATCACAGCGGTACACGTCCTCGATTCACTCCATGAGGCACGTCGCGCGTATTGATAAGCTGTACTAATTACGTTTTATGACCGCAAATTTCTCCCATAGATAATATTTGACATAAACTACTTGAAGTGTATTACGTGTTGGCTGAAGCGGTCATGTGTAACACACGCCCCCTTCCTAAAAGAACAAACTTGCGTGTTTTACCATCTCGGCGGTGGGCAAGTGCAGATCGGCTGGCCGCATAGAGATAGATTGTTTGTTAACATCGAATAGTGGAACCAAAAACCTTGTCGTACTAAGCGACTCGCTATCGCAATGCGCGAAGCCTGGCCGCTGGACTATTGCGTCCCCTCTATCGGTTTGATGTTGCCGTGTATGAGTCGAGCGAACCAGGAGGGAAAACATCACTGGGATAACTTCCCTCTATGGATCGCCGGCGGGCACAAAACCCCGGGGTACGTTAGCGCTTTGCCTCGGAAATGACCCGAATGCAACCAGGTAGAGGCTGCACACTGGTCTTTGCATTTTTCGGATGCATGTGATTTCTAGAGTATGTATATCTCTGTAAAACATATAGCTGTCAATAAAGAGAGGCGCGAGCGAGTGGGCGAAGAGAGAGAGAGAGAGAGAGAGGCAGCGCGAGCCGCGTAGAAACATAGGCCAGGGTGTATGGCCTATGCCTTCAGAACTGATGCAACAGTTACCAAGAGCAATAATATCAAAGTCGAGTGACTAAACAAATATTTGCCGACAATGTCGACAATGTACATTTTGTAGCGAACAGCTGCCCTGCATTGTGTATAGGGGGGGCAGCACTGTCCTCATGGGCAAGACGCAACTGGATTTCATGCAGATAGTAAGCACCATCCAGTATGACGATTCATACAACTATACTGCATGTTTTTTTTTCTATCATCATCCTCCCAGTGTCGTTTCGATTTTTGCAAGTCGCTCTCTCCACATCAATAGTTGCTTTTGATCTCAATGTAATTAAATTTGATATAGCCTGAAACCACATTTTAGAGCTACCCCCTCGCGCCGATAGCTTTGTACGGCAATAATGTCTATCAGTGTTATACAACGAGTGTGAGCCGACGTGAGAGCATGTAGATGTTCGACAAAAGTGTCTTTCTTTTTGTGAAATTTAGACACGCAGCGAGAGTTGTTTCAAGCGTGGCTAACTGAAATACTGAATATGTTGTTAGCTTGTACTCGTGAAAAATAATTTGTCACAAACACCGCGCGTGGGATAAACAGACTGTTTAGCTGGTATTCGTTTTCGGTGTCATACCTCAATGTGGCTAGCAGAAACAGGCAGAAATGGAAATACCCTAACCCAAACTCTCATTTGAGAACTGCATGTTGACTGGTGCACGCCATCCTAATGATCAGTTGACTCTCAAGTCCAGTGATGTTATAATATTGACTCATCGTCTCCTTGTCTAAACGACGTTGCGGCACTTTAATGTGCTGCTTTGTTGGCTATTGTCAGTGAAAATATTATGCATACAATTTATTATTGTCTGTCGATAAGTGTATACTGTAGTCATTTTGCTTCAGAAGAAAAACTGAGTGAAGGTCTCACGACAGTATCTGCGGACGACGAGATTGCGATTATTACCATTCTTTATGTTAATTGTTGGCACATTTCAGCGAAAGTTTGACGTTGACGCTTGTTCGCGAAACGTTATCTAGGTGAACAGACCATCAGAACTAGAAGTGTGATTAGCGTGAGTGTCGACAAAATGTGTGACACGAATGATTTCGTGACGTAAGACAAGAATAGTCATTATTCTTCCTTACGGCATCGCTAGTGTATAGTTTCTGTGCCAGAAAGTAGGCAGAGCGGTACTGAAACCGCACGTTCCTATCGCTCGGGGTATATTTTACAGCACTCCGTATCAAACTCGCGGTCTGTTTTTTGCGTGTGTTGAGCAAACGAGACTTAATTGCCAAGGCACCGCGACCAGAGCTTACGAGTAACATCGTACGCTGACACATGTTAAACACTGTGTCTGATAGCGTTCGCCGTGGCCTATCCATGTCTATACGCGTAGAGGAACACACTGTTCAGCGACATTGGACCGTACTCCCTTTTTATAAGAATGTTCCTTATGGAAGTCAATAAATTCAGTAGCATAAAAAATATCTTGTTTCTGTTCTGATGAAATGGTGACATGTTAGGGCCTTCAGCGGTTGATATATTATTTTAGTGGCAATAAGTGGTAAACATTTTTACACGAACACGTGGCTGAGTTTTATGTGGGCATTTACTTCGCATATTTTTTTACAAATACACGGGGGATCCACTCATTTGCTTTTATGTACATGAGAAAAAAAAGAAAAAAACACCTATATGCCAGCAAGAGCACATAATTGCTATTCATCTATGGCTGTCGTTGGCACGCAACCATAAAGTTATTGAATGCGAATCCTACTCATGTGAACTCTGCCTGTTCAAGAAATATTAACACTACTGCGGCGTAGAGTATTAGTGAACAGCACACAGGTCAATGTAATATAAGTATGGTATCTAATTCGTGAGCTCGCTGAGCAGCTCCAAACGTGAAACGAAGCATAGTGCTTTTAATTTACGGCATATAAGCTCCAGCAATCTAGCATCTAGTTAAAAATCTAAGAACGCTAGCTTTAAAACTGAAAAAATCTCTGGGAACGCCACAAAGTACCAACGCGCCAATTGGCAATTTCATGTAAATCAATATAAACATTGCACCTTGCATCGGAAGACAGCGCTTTATATTTAGCAATAAAAGTCGTTAATAATATTCTGATAATGTCAGAATCTGAATTAAATTAAACCGGACGTTTTATACGTAATTTTTTATCTCTCCACTGTCCTTCTTGCGTACTTTAGTTAGGGCGCTTCTTATTTCTGCCTTATCAAATACTCAACATTACGCAACGAAAATATTTTTATTTGTGAAAAACTAGAAAATTTATTTAATTCTATGAATTGCAGATTTAGTTATTTAATCTAAGCGTTGTTTATGTACATATTCGTCCATGAATCAGAGGGCAGCTAATGGCTCTCTAAATTATTTACATTCTATGCAACACAGACAGAATTTAGGTGACAGTTTAGTGTTTTACTTCCTCGGTTGATAGATTTCGTTTATTCTTCTTGTAGTATCGGAAATTTCCAGCCTATCCGAACCCATTCTTGTTCATAACCTTGCGTGCACTCCATGAAAAATATTTTCATTTGCCACCGGTCTGCTTTCACGAGATGGCAGTCGTTAGAATGACCTGACGATAGAGAAAAGTGGCAGATAACTAAAGAAAACAATTCACCCAACAAACAATAGGCCACATTACTTCGAAACTCATACGCACGCTCTCAAAATCAATAAAAACATTATTAAAAATATATCTTTCTCAAACAGTCATTTAGGCTGTCTAGAAATGAAGTTGTTCGTTGATCAAATATGAAAACATAAACGTCATAATAAACTCAATAATTAACAAAGTAAACATGGAACTATGTAGACTTTCAACCACATTTTTACAGATACCTCTCGAGACTTCCTGATGGATCCTTATTCTTCTCCGTTCAATGTGAATATACCGGTCTGCAGCATTAATAAAAAATTGTTTTTTTGAGTTTTTTATA
>NW_014581131.1:0-548 GCF_000485595.1 Priapulus caudatus
ACACACACACACACACACGCACGCGCGCACATGCACGCACGCACGCCTGCATGCATCTCGCTATTTTGTGATCGATCTTCATGCTTCGCTCCACTCCGCGACACATTCAAACAGATAAAATAGTGAAAACTCAGTTTACGCTTCACACAAAGTTTTAGAAAACAGGCAAAGTACGCCATCTGGAAGAATGGAGCGGTGAGCGGCACATACACGCACGAACACACGCGCAAGCACGCACGTACGAACACACGCACGCACACGCACAAGCAAGCCAGCACTCACGCACGCACGCACGCACGTACGAACACACACGCACACACGCGCAAGCAAGCACGCAGGCACGCACGCACGCACGCACGCGCGCACACGCGCAAACAAGCACGCACACACGCACGCACGTACGTACGAAGACACACGCACACACGCGCAAGCAAGCACGCACGCACGCACGTACGCACGCACGCACGAAGACACACGCAAGCACATGTATGCGCGCAGCGGAACACGCGCAAGCACCCACGCACGCACGCAAGCACCCACGCACGCAC
>NW_014581131.1:1981-2796 GCF_000485595.1 Priapulus caudatus
CGCACGCACGCACACACACACACACACACACACGCACGCACACACACAAACACACACACACGCACGCGCGCAAATATTCAGCTACGGAAATTGCGGCGGTGTGTTAGCGGATAAGCTCGCTACATAATAGCTCGTATATGCTGTGCACACTGTCCCATTCACCGCTCTCATAATCTACTCTACCTTCAGGCGTACGTACTCAGCTGGCAACCTAATATATCTGGGCCTATACCCTGACTATCAGGGGCGCATTACTAACAATGCGGGCGTACAAAGCGCCGGATACCACTGCGGGAGTTAGCACAGTGGATGGCAGTGTGATATCCTATCTATTTATCGCACTTTCGAACGCGTCCACTGCGTGATTAATTAAAGACATAATTGGAATAATGACATTAATTCCAAATGTTGAAGCGTTAATAGAACCACCCGCATGGATTGATCGATAACTGGTTGAAGGCAGATTGTCAGTGTGGCGACAGGGGCGCTCTAGACACCTTGCTTAGCTACGATACGCCACAAAGACGACCGTTTTAGAAGGCAAACGGGTATGGTTAGTCGTCGTACCCAGAAATAATTATTTTTACCGCGGTTGAAATCTTTTAACCACGGTAAAATTATTGGCTTTTAACCCAATCAGAGAGGCCTTTATACTTGTTATACATAAAGCCTGCCGCACACGAGAGGGGAATCAAATCAGACAAAAGTTACTCGTGACCAATTTCTTACATTGTTCAACCGTTTCCTCTCGTGTTCGGTTTAGTCATTCGTGCGGTTACAGCCATATAGAGCGAAGTTCCGATAGACCGAAGGAT
>NW_014581131.1:3022-11054 GCF_000485595.1 Priapulus caudatus
TAAGGCTTGAAGGCATGTATATACTAATGACGTGCATCAGATTATGTCGCCCGCGATCTTTGATAAGTATACACTCCACATATTGTGAGTCCGCATTCTGATACTGGAGTGTCCCACTATAGCGCGGATGAATATCTAAACGTCCGTCATTCAGATGTCTAAATCTAAGTTCTCGTCGGTAGGACGCTCACACACGTGTGTGCGTGTCTGTGTCTGTGTCTGTGTGTGCGTGTGCGTGTGCGTGTGCGTGTGCGTGTGCGTGTGCGTGTGAGCGTGCGCGTGTTCGGTCTATAGGTCCCTTTTCAATAGTCGGTCTATCGGACCTTCGGTCTATTATAGGTATAACCCCATTCGTGCAGTTGAGACAAATATCCAACGTGTTTGATATTTTTGGTCACGCGAGGCGAAAAACTCCCCATGTGCGGCGAACTGAGCCGTTTCCTCACTCCCGCTAATTAGTTTTGCCGCAGTTTAATTAGCTCTAATAATCTGTTTAATCAGGACCCTTCTGATTGGGTAAAAGCGGCCATAATTTAACCGCGGTTGAATTATATCTATACCGCGTTAAAAATAATTATTTCTGAGTAACGCGGATAAACTGATCCAGAGATTAAATAAATAAATAAATATATATATATATATATATAGAGAGAGAGAGACGACGAGAGACGAGAGAGAGAGAGAAGAGAATGAGAAAGAGAGCGACGCAGAGAGACGAGAGGGAAGAGAAGAGACGAAGAGAGAGAGAGACGGAGAGAGAGATGAGACGAAGGAGAGACGTAAGGAGGAGACTAGCGAGGAGAGAGAGACGAGAGAGAGAGAGAGCAGAGAGAGAGAGAGAGGTGAGAAGAGAGCGGGAGAGAGAGAGAGAAGAGAGAGGAGGAGACCGGAAGAGAGAGAAAGCGCGCGCGAGAGAGAAGCCGAGAGAGGAGAGAGAGAGAAAGCACGCGACTCAGAAGCGAGAGGAGAAGACGGGAGACGAGAGGGGGGAGAGAAGCGAGAGGAAGAGAGAGCGAGGGAGGGAGAGCGATGACCCGGAGGAGCGGAGAGCGAGAGCGACGAGAGAGATAGAGAGGGGAGAGAGCGCAGAGAGAGAGAGAGATAAGTCAGAGAGAGACGAGAGAGAAGCAGACAGAAAAGTGAGAGATAGCGCGAGAGCTAGATAGATACCTACCTACGTGCACGTCATATAGTTTAGAGTGAATTAACGGATAGCGTACTGAATAGAATGAACTCGCAGTAACTTCGGGTAAACGCTGTGCCAGATAAACTCTGTCGCAGGACTGAGGCGTGTTCAACGGCCGCGAACGCTCGCGTGCGCTCGCCTTCTGAACGGACACTCGCGGGCCGAGGCGCTTGCGCGAGCCCGCTGCCTGCCCGAGGACTGTCGCGGCCAGCGCGGCGAGTTGTTTTCAAGATGGCGCACGGACAATCTGGCGAATGCGAATCTAACATTTCTGACTTCAATTTCCATCGATTTCAACTTCATTTAATTAACGTCTGCTAATTCGTTTAATAGTACTTGTTCGAAGACATTAAAATCTCGCGATTAAAATCTGCCGAGAAGCCGCCATGGGGGCCGCCATCTTGGTATAAAGCGGAGCGCTCGCATGTGATCAGTCAAAGTGGCGCTGCGTTCGTGCTGCGAGCGTTCGCGCTGTTGAACACGCCTCTGGGCATTGTAATCGTGTTTCACTGAATAGAATTGAACTTCGCAGTAACTTCGTCTATCGCTGTGCCAGATAAACTCTGTCGGCAGGACTCGTCACAAACTGCATGCAGTGCACCTTCGTACACTCAGGATACCATTGATTGATTGATTGATTAGATTGAGCCCATGAGCGAGAGCGCCATCTGTCGTGGAGTTTGGACTGGTCATCGTGATCCTGTTTGCTGTGTGTCAGGTGGTCTCATCAGGCGACGTGACGACAGCTTAGCGACGTCGCCAGAGACGGATATCGCATGACGACAGTGTCTTATCTATGCCAAGTCACCGTCAGTCGGCTTAGCATAGAGAGAGGGGGAGAGATAGGGGAGAGAGAGAAAGAGAGAGGGAGAAAGAGGGGGAGAGAGGGCGGAGCAGGGGTGAGAGAGGACAGATGAATAGCACGAGGGGAGAGGGGGGAGGGTGGAGAATAGCGGGGGGGAGCAGAGATAGGGAGCGGAGAGACAAGAGATAGGGAGAGAGATGAGAAAGAGGACGAGAGGGAGAGTGAAAGATAGATACGGGAGGGAGAGGGAGAGAGATAGGGGGGGGGGCGAAGATAGTAGAGGAGAGGGGGAGGAGATAGCGGAGAGAGAGAGCGAGAGAGAGAGCGCGAGATAGGGGAGAGGGGAGATAAGAGAAGAGGGGAGAGAAAGGGACGAGAGAGAGACGGGAGAGAGAGAGGGGAGAGAGGGTGGGGACGAAGAGGGCCGATAGAAAGAGAGGAGAAAGGGACGAGAGAAGGGGCAGGAGAAGGGAGTGAGAGAGGCCAGAGAAGGGACGATGAAAAGAGAGGATAGTAATAGCGTGGCGAGCGCGCAGCGCGCGCGTGTGTGTTGTGTGTGTGTGTGTGTGGTGTGTGCGTGTGAGTGCCGTAGCGCGCGCGTGTGATGTGTTGTAGTGTATGTGATTGTGTGTGTGTGTGTTCTGTGCATGTGGGGTTGTCGTGTGGCGCGTGTGTGGGCCGCGCGAGGGTGTCTGTGTGTGGCGCTGATTGTAGTGCGTCGTCGGTGTGCGGGTGTGTTGTGTGGCCTGTGCCGTTGGTTGTGTGTGTATTTGTGTGTGTGTATGTGTGTGCTGACTGTTGTGTGCTTCGTGTGTGTGTGCGCGTGTGCGCGTGACTGTGTGCTGTGTGTGTGCCGTGTGTTGCGCGCGCGTCGTGTGCGGTGCGCCGTGTGGTGTGCGTCGTGTGTGATGCGTGTGGTGTTAGTGATGTGCGTGTCATGTGTGCTGGTAAGGTGTGTGTATGTGGTTGTGTGTGTGTGTGCTGTGTGTGTGTGTGTGTGTGTGTGGTGCGCGCGCGCGTGTGTGTGTGGTTTTGTTACGGAAGTTGAATGGTCAATGCGGCTTCTGGTTCGGGATCATCTTGCATATCGCAGTGTCTAGCGCAACGTTCTACAGCTAATTATTACATTGAAGTTTGTGAATGGTATAAAACGGGAAACCACGCAGCTCGCACACACAACACACACACACACTCATACACACACACACACACACACACACACACACACACACACAACACACACACACACACACACACCACACACAGCACACACACACACAGCGTTCGCGCCGCACGCACACACGCATCAACACATTACACGCGCGCACACGCACGCAGCACGTCGACAGCACACACACACACACACGCACACAATACACAAACGCCGCAACGCAGCATCACGTCATCACGCGCCACTCGTGCAACCCTATAATGTTACTGTGGAAGCCACCATTAAACAGAAAACACAGATCTTTGCTGCGGTAAGAAAGCTTTGGATTTAATTCAATAGCTAGAAGCGAACTTCTGGCGAGTTCCTCGCTAACAATAATAATATAATATAAATCATATATATATATATTATATATATATATATATATATATATGAAGAGGTCATCTGCAAAACTGCCTATGTCCATTTTGGTCAAAAATGAGTTTAAACCACCAATGTATAGTATGTGAACTTAGGTACCGTGTAGAGTACTTTCTTTTCTTGAAAAACAGCCTGCATCATGCTTAAAAGACTCATGTTTAGCTTCCATCTAAAAACCT
The DNA here is from genome assembly GCF_000485595.1 of Priapulus caudatus. Lineage (NCBI taxonomy): Eukaryota > Metazoa > Priapulida > Priapulimorpha > Priapulimorphida > Priapulidae > Priapulus > Priapulus caudatus. The sequence continues at coordinate 6,784 of NW_014581131.1, forward strand.
TTAGTTGCAAACATAGCCTATATTCTATCAGCACATTTTAACCAATGCTGAAAACAATATGAATGATTATCAAATAATTGTTTTGTCGTTTTCTCTCATTTCTCCAAAACGGACTTAAGCAGTTTTGCAAATGAGCTCTTCACATATATTTATATATATATATATATATATATATATATATATATATATATATATATAATATCATCGTGTCTTTAAATTGCAGGCGAGACATCACTGCTCAGACGCATATCATATGCGAACGCCATTTTATCGCTTGTGATTTATCTTCTCTAAATTATGCACACAGCGCATCGGACGTAAATATATATGTCTGACGCGCTTGTCATTAAAATAATTAATATAATTACAGCGATTCGACGTAAATAGGCGATGCAAAAATTATAAAATCTTATGTACACGAATTATTTTACATGCACGATTTAATCGAATAAAAATGGAATCGAAAATAAAATGGAAAAGGGATATTTCCCAGCACGCACGCACGCACCCACCCACGCACGCACGCACACACACAACGCATGCACGCACGCACGCGAGCAATAACGCACGCACACACCACCACGCACGCACGAGCACGCGGCACGCAAATAAACGCACGCACGCACGCACATGCGGCAAAACGAACGCGACGCGAGCCAATTAACGTACGCACGCACGCCACGGCACGCGACACACACACGCACGCCTACGCACGCGAGCACGCCACGCACGCGAGCAATAACGCAACGCCACACACGCAGCGCACCGCCCACGCACACACCGTCAGCAGCACGCACGCACGCGTGAGCACGCACGCACGCACGCGAGCAATAACGAACGCACGCGAGCAATAACGTACGCACGCACGCACGCACGCACGCACGCGCACACGCACGTAAGTAGAAGAAGATTTAACGCAGTCGCGACAGCGCGCATGCACGCATGCCGCAGCTTCAGTGTCGCAACTTCTCGCGTGCGTGACAACGCGCCGCGGGGAACAAAATACAATGTCATCATTATCTATATAAAACACCTCGAACGAAACTGCTGATGCGACTCCGCTGATACATTTCCAGAAATGTGCCCGCTGCCGTGGGTGGAATGTTGCTTGTGGTGTGCGTCTGCTGCGCGCGGGCACCGTGACGTGTATGTGAGGAGGGGATGCCTAGTGTCACGCTTTGTATGGCGAGTATACGTGCGGAGCGCCCCCGGCGCGCGCGTGGATGTGCTGTGTGTTGCACCTGTGTTGTGTGTGTGCCCTTGTGTGTGCTGTGTGTGTGTTTGTACGTGTTGTTTGTGTGTGTGTGTACGTGCGTGCGGCTGTGTGTGTAGTGTGTGCAGTGGGCGCCCTGTGCGAGGCTGTGTGTGTGTATCGTTGTGTGTGTGTGTGTGTGTGTGTGTGGTGTGTGTGGGTGTGTTGCGTCGCCGCGCGCGCGTGTGCTGTATGTAAGCATGCCCATTACCAGCCAAACTATCTATAAGCTGCCGAAAAAACTCATTATTTCAAGTCATTCATTATCTGTACGATTTTACCTTCATCTCACATCTTGGAAAGGCAACATAATATAGCCACTCTCTCTGTATATTTCTATCGTTCGCATCTTCTTCTCTCTTATTCTTTTCTCTCTCTCTCTCTCTCTCTCTCTCTCTCTCTCTCCTCGCCTCTCTCTCTCTCTGCTCTCTCTTCTCTCTCTCTCTCTCATCTCTCTCTCTCTTACCCCACACACACACACACATCTCTCTTCTTCTCTCTCTCTCTCTCTCCTCTCTCTCTTTCTCTCTCTCTCGTATCTACTCTCTCTCACAACACACACACACACCACACTCTCTTCTCTCGTTCTCTCTCTCTCTCTCTCTCTCTCTCTCTCTCTCTCTTTCTCTCGCTCCTCTCTCTCTCTTCCTCCCTCTCTTTCCCTCCCTCACTCTCTCACTCGCTATCTATTAATTGAGCATTCATAGTGGCAGCACAGTACCGATGCCCTGTTATTTAACCATTTGGCCATTTGAAGTCATATTGAATTAGACAATTAGACAAAAAAGGAGGTGGCGGGTGGGGGTTGGGAGGCTGGAGGAGGGTGGTGGAGGGTGGGAAAATGTGGAGGAGAGTGGAGGAGGGTGAAAAAGACGAGGTGAGGGTGGCGGATGGCGGTGGAGGAGGGTTGAGCGAGGGTGTAAAGAGAGGGGAGTGGGGAGGTCTGTAAATTAGAGGGAGGGGGAGGTGGGAAGGTGTAGAGGGAGCGAGGTGGGTGTAGAGGAGAAATGGTGGGTGTTCAGAGGCGAGGGGTGGCGTGTAGAGGGAGGAGGTGGCGATGTAGAGGGAGGGTGTAGTTGTAGAGGGAGAAGCATGGATGTAGAAGGAGGAGGTAGGCGTCAGAGGCAGGACGGTGTGTGTAGAGGGAGCGAGAAGTGCGCGTGTAGAGGGGGAAGGTTGCTGCCCCGCGACCCCCCCCTACCCAGGGCGCCCGCGAGCTCGCCGTGGCGGTCTGTTTAGAGCGGAGGAGGGGCTTTGTGAAAGGGAGCGAGGTGGGGGGGTGGAGAGGAGGAAGTGGGTGTAGAGAAGAGGTGGGCTGGGGTTTGTAAGAAAGGAGGAGGTGAGGAGGGTGTTAGAGGGAAGGGGAAGTTGGACGTAGAGGGCAGGAGGTGGGTGTAGAGGGCAGGGGGAGCGTGGCGTGTAGAGGGAGGGGGAGGGTGGGGCTGGGTAGAGAGAGCGGCAGGCTGGGTTGCTAGAGGGAGAACGTCGGATGTAGCAGGGAGAAGGCTGGTGCCACCTAGAGGCAGCAGCGTCTCCTAGAGGGAGGAGGTGGGGTGTAGAGAGACGGAGTGGGCTGTAGAGGGCGAGGGAGGGGGCGGTATAGAGGGAAAGTGGGTGTAGAGAGCAGGCATGCCGTGGGTGCTTAGGCAGGGGCCGAGGAGTGGGTGACTAGGAGGGAGGGAGGTGGCGTGAGAGACGCGAGGTGGGGTTAGGAGGAGGAGGTGGGTGTGTGAGAGGCGAGAGCGTGGGGGATTTTGGAGGCAGGTGGCGCTGTAGAGGAGCAGGTGGCGTGTGTAAGGGCGGAGTGGTGTGTATAGAGTGAGAAGGGTTCGAGTAGGAGGGGAGAAGGGTGCACTGGGTAGAAGGGGCGAAGAGGTGGCGCCGGGTGGGTGTAGAGGTCGAGGAGGTGGTGTGAGTGTAGAGGGAGAGCGTGTGGTGTAGAGGGGAGCGGGGGGAGGTGGGTGTAGGAGGAGGCAGGTGTGTGTAGAGGGAGGAGCGTTGTTTGGGTGGATTATATGTTACGTTGTCTGCTTTCCTTCGAACCTGACTTATTGTCGCCTGATCATCCGCCGTCAAACTCAAGTCCACCTCTCTCTCGCTTCTCCTCGCCCTCTCTCCTCCGTCCTCCCTCCTCCTCTCCTCCTTCCTCCTCTCGGTCCGCCTTCGGAGTGCGGGCGCCGGCGACTCCCTCTCCGTCCTCTCCTCCTCCTCCGTCCGCCTTCCTCGGGCGTAGCGGCGACTCCCTTCTCCTTCTCCTCCTCTCTCCGTCGCTTCCTCGGGGCGGCCGCGACTCCCTTCCTCCTCCTCCTCCTCCTCCTCCGTCAGCTTCCTCGGCGGCTCAGCAAAGGCACCGATGGGCGCGTGGGCAACGGGCGGTCGCCTGTTAAGGGGGCACCGGCCTTCTGTCCGCGATGCGCGGGTACGTCGGGCACAATCTTCGCAGTTTTCTGAAAACGGAAAGCCAAGCGTGAATCTGTCTTTGTCATTTTGTTCGCTTTACCGCTGCAGATGGCAAAGATAGGTGAGAAAGCCACGTCGATCCGCCCCGCCCCAACATACCCGCGCGCACATACGAACGCACGCACGCAGAAACGCGTACGCACGCACGCCCGCACACATATACTAACGCTGAAACACGCACGCACGCACGCACGCGAACATAGACTAACGCAGACACACGCACGCGCGCACGCCCGCGCACGCACGCACGCCCGCGCGCGCACGCACTCATGCACCGCCTCGCACGCACATCCGCGCACGCACGCGCACGCACGCGCACGCACGCGAACATATACTAACGCAGAAACACGCACGCACGCACGCACGCACGCGAACATAGACTAACCCAGAAACACGCACGCGCGCACGCCCGCGCACGCACGCACGCCCGCGCGCGCACGCACTCATGCACCGCCTCGCACGCACATCCGCGCACGCACGCGCACGCACGCGAACATATACTAACGCAGAAACACGCACGCACGCACGCACGCACGCGAACATAGACTAACCCAGAAAC
>NW_014581131.1:11817-12756 GCF_000485595.1 Priapulus caudatus
GGAGAGAGGGAGCGGGAGGGAGAGGGAGAGGGAGAGGGGGAGAAAGCTTGGGGAGCTGGGAAGGGGAGAGAGGGAGCGGGAGGGAGAGGGAGATGGAAGAGAGGGAGAGGGGGGAGAAAGGGAGGGGAGCTGGAAAGAACAGAGAGAGGAAGCGGAAGAGAGAGGGAGAGGGGAGAGAGGGAGAGGGAGAGGGAGGGAGGGGAGCTGGAAAGGGGAGAGAGGGAGCGGGAGAGAGAGGGAGAGGGGAGAGAGGGAGAGGGGGAGGGAGGGAGGGAAGCTGGAAAAGGGAGAGAGGGAGGGGGAGAGGAAAGTGGAGGAGGAAAGGAGAGAGGAGGAGATGGAGAGGGAGATAGCGGGAGAAGGGAGAGGGGGAGCTGGTAAGGGGAGAGAGGGAGCGGGATCGAGAGAGAGGGAGAGGGGGAGGTAGGGAGGGGAGCTGGAAAGGAGAGAGAGGAAGGGGAGAGGGAAGGGGAGGAGGAAAGGGGAGATGAGGAGATGGAGAGGAAGAGAGCGGGAGAAGGGGGAGAGAGAGAGAGAGAGAGAGAGAGAGAGAGAGAGAGAGAGAGAGAGATAGAGTGTGTNTCTCTGTCTGTCTCTCTCTCCCTCCCGCTCCCTCTCTCGCTTGCTCTCTCCTTCTGTGTGTGTATGTGTGTGTATGTGTGTGTATGTGCCCGTTTTTTTTTTCTCTCTGTCTCTCTCTCTCTCCCGCTCCCTCTCTCGCTTGCTCTCTCCTTCTGTGTGTGTATGTGTGTGTATGTGTGTGTATGTGCCCGTTTCTCTCTCTCTCTCGCTCCTTCTCTCGCTTGCGCTCTCTCACTCCCTGACTCTCTCTCACTCACTCTCTCTATCTCTCGCTTTGTGCCCGTTTTTGTCTCTCTTTTGCTCTCTCTCTCTCTCTCTCTCTCTCTCTCTCTCTCTCTCTCTCTCTCTCTCTCTCTC
>NW_014581131.1:14386-15052 GCF_000485595.1 Priapulus caudatus
CTCTCTCTCTCTCTTTCGATCTCTCTCTCTCTCTCTCTCTCCCTCTGTCTCCCTCTCTCCTTCCTCCTCTTTCTCTTCCCATCCCTCTCTCTCTCGCTCCCTCTTTCCCCCTCTCCCCCATCTCTCTATCCCGAGTACGACGATGACGATACTAACTCCGTAATTAAATGCGAAACGTTATTAAAGTAGCGAATGCGATTACTTTACGATGAAGATGAAGGACACAGCAGTTCATTATAACATTTGTTATTGACACAGCTGTTAATTATAACATCGTGGGATCGTGCATGCAGGCAGCATGGCAGCGTGGCATGCAGGCAGCATGGCAGCGTAGCAGCAGCGTGCCAGCATGCAGGCAGCATGCAGGCAGCATGCAGGCAGCGTGGCAGCATGCAGGCAGCACTGATGCGACTGCGAGAGTAATTGCCGTTCCTGTTCATATCGCTAAGATTGAGGAGGAGAGAGGGAGAGAGGGAGGGAGGGAGGGGAGCTGGAAAGGGGAGAGAGGGAGCGGGAGAGAGAGGGAGAGGGAGAGGGGGAGAAAGGGAGGGGAGCTGGAAAGGGGAGAGAGGGAGCGGGAGAGAGAGAGGGAGATGGAAGACGAGGGAGAGGGGGAGAAAGGGAGGGGAGCGTGGAAAGGGGAGAGAGGGAGCGGGAGAGAGAGAG
>NW_014581131.1:21506-21856 GCF_000485595.1 Priapulus caudatus
CGCTCTCTCCCCCTCTCTCTCTCTGTCCTCTCCCGCTCTCTCCCCGCGCTCCGCCTCGTCCTCCCCCTCTCTCTCTCTCTCTCCTTCTATTTCTCGCTCTCTCCCCCTCGCTCTGTCCTCTTCCGCTCTCTCCTCGCTCTCCCCCTCTCTCTCCTTCTATTTCTCGCTCTCTGCCCTGTCACCGGATCGCACTCGTAGATTCTCTAAACAGCGGGAGTCCGGTATAGAAGGCGGTTCAGATTACATTCATGCTTGTCGAGGGGAGCATTGCCTCTCTCTCTCTCTCTCTCTCTCTCTCTCTCTCTCTCTCTCTCTCTCTCTCTGTCTCTTTCTCTCTCTCTCTCTCTCTA
>NW_014581132.1:0-2130 GCF_000485595.1 Priapulus caudatus
TATACCGAAGAATAACACATATCCAACTGTGAACAACTTTCACGTGGCCAGTGTTTCATATTGAAAGCTCTGGATAATATGAAACCTCTCAACAAAGCCCTTGATCTGTACTTAGTCATAAACAATTTAAAGCGATATTCGCCCTCTCTCCTATTTAGCGTCACGCCGATATTCTTATTTCGAAAAACTCTTTATTGTTATTCTTTCTAAAACTACAGACCATCGTGCTCGTCGCTGTCGTGAGACGTGCAGGAGGGCCGTGCCGATTTGGCGCACAGATCGTTTGCTCGGACAGTATCATCGCTTCAATAGCTTTAAACTTCTCCGTATATGGTCCGCGTGCGCATATCCCGCGGAAAACTCGCGCGTCTCATCAGCGCGCAGCGCTCTGGATCAACAGCCCAAAGCTGCTGCCACGCCCAATCATGTATCATTTCTCTCTGAATTCCGAATCTCATTTGGTATGTGCCGGCCAGTGGAACCGCATTTCTGAGAATCCGCGCTTTTTTTGCCATTGTGAGCATGTGAGGCACAGTTTCGTTCCGGATGACTGATTTGAACGCTTATGTTTTAAAACGCGGATAGTTAAGAGGTGAATAAAAGGTAATTTAGTTGATGTAGAGAAATAGTAATGTCTAGAGACCATACTGATGTAATTTGTACTGTTTAAAACTGTATACTTTTTGTACGAGAGACGTTTGAAAACTGTCCAAGGTTTGGCCAGAAACTTTGATAGTTTGATTAGTTCATGTGGGCATTAGTAGGTGGCAGTAGCGCATAGTTCACTATTGTTGGGTGGGCATATGTTTCCATGAACCAAAGTATCCTCGTGACGTACACTAACGTCACGCACGAACTCGGCTATCGCCGAAGTTGAATGCATACAGCCTGCTGATGGTGCTGGTGGTTGCGCATGGTCATATTCCATACTACGCATATCAACTTCCGCATCAGACTTTCCGTATATCAAAGAATGATGCAAAAACCCTAACCTAACCCTAACCCTAAACCCAACTCTAACCCTAACACTAACTATAACCCGACTCGGCTATCTTATATACTATCTGTGGTATTCCAAACACTATCTATGATGTATAGATAGCCACTGACGTCAGTGTACGTCACGAGAATACTTTGGTTCATGGAAACATATGCCCACCATATTGTTGAAACCCACGCTGTGGAAGGGGCATTTTAGCCAGTTTTTGGCCCTTTAGTTATTGATCAGTGAACTTTTGTGAGTTGTTGCTTAGCCTAGCAATATCTCTACACAATCCCTGTGTTTGTGGGTGATATTTCTGGATGAAATAGTAGTTTATTGTTATTTGTTACTGTTGTTATCTGTACACGTAATGGTGAAACACCATATTGATATTAGGCTAGTGGTTTGGCTGAGTTTGCGAACTTTCAGTGAGGTTTATGTAAAGGAGTAAGTCAAAGGGTTCTTTTCTATTACTTGTCAGTTTGTTTATTACGATTTTTGTACACCTTTGCAAATTTACGGATACTCGATGGAATTTGATGTTTGACTGGAATTTGGAGCTGTATTGGGTATTGATGGCAAATACACGATAAAGAGACTGTATCCAGTAATTCCTGTGTCTATTTCGTTTATTGAATGAGCTCGCGGAAGACTCTGGGCGATTTGGCCGCCACATTAGTAAATATATTGTCGTGACGTCAGAGAGACAAAACCTCGTGTCGTTGGAGGAAATGTCGGAGGAGTCTGTAGACTGTTTGTGGAGCCATAGAATGGAGGAAAGCACGGACGCCCCGCTGGGAAAAAAGTTCCTCACCTATGAAGACGTCAAGGCTGAAAGTCCGTCGCTGCTTTCCCGGTCACAGTCGCAGACTAGTAGTCGACTGTCGCTGGCTAAGGCGGCAGAGAAACAAACGAAAGCGAGAGTTTTTGGCGCGAGCGGGGGCTCTAAAACAGAAAAGAAAAATACAGCACGCTAAACTCGAACTGGCTCTAAACGAGAAAGAACACAACATTGAAACGGAAATTAACGTCAGTGAGGCGAGAGCACGAGTGCTGGAAGAATTGAAAAATAGTGAACTAAGAGACAACCGGTCGCTGGCGGAGATGGACGCTATCACAAGCAGCAAACCACAAGTAACGTTTGCAGA
>NW_014581132.1:3153-6388 GCF_000485595.1 Priapulus caudatus
TGTTCAAGGTTTTTGATCGAGTCACTTTCTGAAAGGTATGCGCTGTTGAGTTTGCATGAATTATGTTTTGGCTGTTTGAAGCCTGGCCACAGGAAGAGGTTTTGCCAAAGTAGGTTGACATACAGCAAGCAGTGTCAACAAGGACACCCTACTATTATGCATGTCGCTGAAGCAGCAAGGCCCAAGTCGGGTCCCAATCAGACAAGGGTATGTACAGGTTATACGAGGGCCGTAGATTCTCCCCAGCAAGCATTGGCCATTGCGCCGGTCAGGGTAAAATGTGTGTCAACCAATCGTGCGGTGGAAACCTTTGCTTTCCTGGATAGTGGAAGTACTTCTTCCTTTATGACTGAAGATTTGATGAGGTCATTGGGTGCAAAGGGTAGAAGGTCACAGATTGATTTGCGTACCATGTCTCAGCATTGTGTTATAAGTGGGTTTGAGATAACTGGTTTGGAGGTCAGTAGTTTGAATGAGGAAGCAACAGTGAAGTTGCCACCCATTTACACACAGCCTGAATTGCCTGTGACCAAGGTTGATATTATCAGGAGTAGATAATAGATTACCTCTTCTATTATCTACTCCTGATATTATTGGCCCTGAGGTACTAATAGATAGGTGGCCTTACTTGCGCGACATTCCATTCTCTACAGGTGCCATATATAGTAAAGTTGGTTTGCTCCTAGGGGTAGATGTGCCGAAGGCTTTGGAGCCGTGAGATATCGTGAAGAGTGTTGGAAATGGGCCTTTCGCGGTACAAACCATCCTGGGTTGGGTCATAAATGGGTCTCTGAATGTTTCTAGTGATAGCGTGTAACCGCGAAATGCGTCGTGTAATTGCGCCGTGACAAGTTTGGAAGCACAGGTACAGCGTCAGTTTGATCTCGACTTCAGTGAGAGGATCATAGATGATCAAGACGAGTACTCTCGTAATGACAAACTTTTCCTGAAGAGGATCGAAGAGTCCATACGTTATGAGAATGGCCACTACGCCATAGGCCTGCCGTTTAAGCTGAGGATGTCTGGATGCCGAATAATAAGAAGCAGTCGGAGCAACGGATCTCTGGATGGGGGAGAGGTTTTGAGAAGGACGCAGCCTACGCCGAGGAGTATCAAGGTTTCATGAACAAGGTGTTGGACAATGGCTATGTCAGAAGAGTCCCAGCAGAGCTTCTTTAGCCCGAGGTAGAGAATTCAGGTAAAGTGTGGTACATACCCCATCATGGGGTGCGACACCCGCGGAAACACAAACTGCGCGTCGTGTTTGATTGTCCGGCGCGGTACAGTGGGTGTTGTTTGAATGACGAGTTGTTGGCCGGTCCTAACTTGACTAATAGTCTTGTTGGAACCATACTTAGGTTTAGGCTCGATGATGTTGCGATTCATGAGGATCGACATAGAAACCATGATTTACAGAGTAGGCGTTCCTCCAGAGGATTGTAACTTTCTTCGGTTCCTTTGGTGGAAGGATGAAAACCCTGCGAACGAAGTGTTGGAATACCAGATGGTAGTGCACCTGTTTGGCGCGAAATCGTCTCCGAGTTGTGCTAATTTTGCGCGTAGAAGGACCGCCATGGACGTGAAGGGTCAGTTTAATTCGGAGGTTATTAATACGGTGCTCTAGTTCTTCTATATCGACGATCTGTTGAAGAATGTTCCTTGAATGTTATGGGAATGTTTCTTTTAGGTTAGCGGAACATTATTCAGTAACGTTCTAATAACGATTTTTATGAGTTTTCCAGACATTCTGAGAACGTTTTTACCAAATGTTAGGCAGTGACATTTACACTACTTTCAGATAACATTGATCAACCTCCAAAAATGACATATTAACGGCAGCCACCGCATGCGCTGCAGCCGTATCATAATGTCTCGAGGCTACGGGTACGGCAGTCCCACACACAAGTACAAACGGTCACCCTATCCCTATTCCTATTCCTATCCCCAACCTTAACCTAACCCTAACCTTAACACTAACTCTAAACCGACTTGGCTATCTTATATACGCGTGTTATAGTACCCAAATTAATCTATGGTGTATAACATTTTTCTTTCAAACTGCATCTGAACAGACAATCAATCCCAACCAACTGGTGTAGGCTAGCTGGCACAATAATGTTCATGTTCATACTTCAAATCCGAGTGTTTTCTAGCTCATCAAGAAATCCTAATGGATTCAAAATTAAATCGTGAATTAATTTCCAACGGCATTATTTTGTGGGAAAGCGACGCATGCGCAAATAGACTGCCGTACCCGTAGCCTCGAGACATTAATCTCCCAACAGTAATCCCCCAAAAAATGATCATATGATCTGATGAATCATAAACAAAAATACATTTGATACCTGTGCTATAGTTTGCAACATCACAAAAACGGCAATTAGGAGTTTCGAACCCATCCGAGGACGGTTAACGTTTTCCGAACATTCCAAGAACATAACTCTCTCACCAAGTAAAACCAATGAATGCATAACGGTATGGGAATGTTATTAGAATATTTTTGGCTAATGTAACCAAACTAGAACCTCCAGCGAATGTTACGAGAATGTTCCGTGTTTGCTGGGCTGTATATGTTTTACATACGTTTACCTATTTTGCACACAGGCGGTCAATCATTGTGAAAAATTGTGTGAATATTTATTTTTATTGAGACGTTCCAAGTGCCTGTGCTTTCAACAGTCTTGCACGTCAATGCACGTGCGTCAAGAGCCACAAACTCAACACAATTTCATCTCTGTAATTATTTACGCCTGAATGCGTGATTGATCAGGGAGGGGTGTATGTAAGAGCGAGACATTTTTTGGGGGTTCCGAAAAACACAATTCCACTTGACAATTTCACGGGCCATTTCAATTGAAAGCTCTGCATAATGAAACCCCAACAAGCCCTTTGACTGACTAGTCAAAAAATTTAAAGGTCTGTATATTGCTATTATTTAGCCGCCGATAGTTCTTATTTCGAACAAACTCTTTATTGTTATCTTCTAAAACTACAGACCATCCGCTGACCGCTGTGGAGACGTGCGCCAGGCCTCGAATTTGGCGCACGTCTCCACTGCGGACAGTGCTTCATACTGGTCGCGTGCGCGTATCCCGCGGAACTGCGCGTCTCATCCGCGCGCAGCGCTCAGGATCAACAGCAAAGCTGTGCCACGCAATCTTGTATCATGTCTCTCTGGAATCCGAATCTCATTGTGCGCAGTGGAACCCCATTTCTGAGAATCCGCGCTTTTTGC
>NW_014581132.1:6398-10750 GCF_000485595.1 Priapulus caudatus
AGGGCCAAGAGTGTTGTAGATTTGGATTTGGACCAGGACGTAATGCCAATCGAAAGGGCGCTGGGTGTAAGTTGGTGCGTCGAGTCTGATAGGTTTCGCGTTGTACGCGATGTACAGAAGCGTCCGCCCACACGTCGTGGGATCCCGTCCATGGTTAACAGTGTTTATGATACACTTGGTTTCCTGGCTCTATTCGTGTTACGTGCAAAGGGACTGTTGCAAGAGTTAACGAGGCTGCAGTTGGGCTGGGATGCACCCATTCCAGATGGTCTTCTTAATCAGTGGGATTTTTGGCTTCATGACTTGAGGGAGTTGGAGAGCTTTGGGGTTGACAGATGTTACAAGCCAAGGGGGTTTGGAGACGTTACATCAGCGCAGCTTCATAATTTCTCTGACGTGAGCGAGGCAGGATACAGCACCGCGTCGTATTTGTTGCTTTAGAATACAGATGGATAGCGCCATTGTTCCCTCGTCTTCGGGAAGTCTCGCGTAGCCCCTTTGAAAAAAACGACGACGATAGTTAGACTAGCGTTAGACAGCAGCGACATTGGCTGTTCAAACTGACAGAATGCTGACCAGAAAGTTAAGCGAGTTGCCCTTGATGCCATCACAGTATTGGACGGACAGTCAGACGGTGCTGAGGTACATCCACAATGAGACGTCAAGATACAAAACGTTTGTTGCTAATAGGCTCACGGCCATTCATGACGGGTCAACTCCCAGCCAGTAGATGTATGTCAATACCACGCTGAATCCTGCAGACGACGCCAACAGAGGACTGTCGGCTAGTGAGATATTGAGTTCGCCACGTTGGTTCGCAGGACCTGGTTTCCTGTGGGAAGACAAGTCAGAGTGGCCAGATGTTCCCATCTCGGTACCAGCAAAGGAAGACAGCGAGGATCTGGACCCTGAGGTAAAGAAAGAGAAGGTTGTTGGGGCAGTGGTGACTACAGGAAACGTGGATGCCATTGACGGGTTATTGAAGCGATACTCGTCGTGGACAGCATTAAAGTGGTCGGTTGCGTGGATCTTGAGGGTGAAGTCCACACTGCTGGCACGTGTTCGAGGACGAATGAATGGAGGTGACCAAGCAGTAGGTGTCGATACGTCCCCATTGACTGTGAATAACATACAGAGAGCAGAATCGCCCATCCTGAGCTACGATCAGCGCACCTTTTATGCCCAGGAGATTGAAGTCCTAAACGGGGAAGACCCACAAGTGTCGCGGTCAAGTAAAATCCGTAAACTGGACCCAATTCTTGACGGAGATTTGTTGCGTGTTGGGGCAGATTAGACCGCTCAACGTTAACCGAGGAAGCCAAGCACCCGGTCATTCTATCCAAATCTAGTCATGTCTCCATGTTGATTCGCGACCACATACACAAGAGACTTATTCACAGTGGGCGAAACCATATGCTCAGTAACTTGCCACAAATGGTTTGGATTGTCTAAGCTCCATCGGTCATAAGGAGATTGCTCCGTCAGTGCGTGACTTGTAGAAAACAAAAAATCAAGGTGTGTCAACAGACAATGAGTGATCTCCCTGAGGACAGGATGTCAGCTGATGATTCACACTTTAGCTCGGTTGGTGTTGATCTGTATGGCCCTTTCGAAGTTGCCCGTGGTAGATCTGTAGTAAAACGTTACGGAGTAATGTTCACGTGTCTTGTCATCCGGGCCGTGCATATTGAAGTCGCAGATTCCCTAGATACAAGTTCCTTCATTTGTGCACTGCGTCGATTCATTGCTCACCGGGGACAAGTGAAACGTTTGCGCTCCGATAATGGCTCCAACTTTGTGGGGGGGGCAATCGCGAGTTGAGAGAGGCCGTCGCTGAGTGGAATCAGGGTCAGATTCATGATTACTTGTTACAGAGAAATATCGAGTGGATTTTCAATCCACCAACAGGCTCGCACCATGGGGGAATCTATGAGAGAATGATTGGGTCGGTACGTAGAATCAGGAATACTGTAATGAAATAGCAAAGATTAGATGACGAGGATTTGAGAACGCTCTTTTGTGAAATCGTCTTAAATGATAGGCCCATCTCGAGAAACTCGGACCAACCAGATGACTTGAAAGCTTTGACCCCAAATCACGTTCTCTTGATGAAATGTAAACCTGTCTTACCACCTGGAGTATTCCCTCAGAAAGACATCTATTCTAGACGTAGGTGGCGCCAAGTGCAGTACTTGTCTGATTTGTTTTGGCACCGTTGGGTTAAGGAATACCTTCCCTTGTTACACAAAAGACAAAAATAGAGCGATCTCAAGAGAAATCTTCAAGTTAGCGATGTTGCCTTGGTTGTAGACGAAAGATTCCCAAGAAACTCGTGGCCTATGGGTAGGGTAATTAAGGTGTTGAAGGATAGGAATAGTTTTGTGAGACAGGTTAGGGTGAAAACAGCCAATAGTAAGATGTTGAGACCAATTGACAAGTTGTCTTATTCTTGAGTGTGAACCAGTGAGTTAGACTGTGTAATGAGTGACTTTGTAGAGCTAAAGTGAGTACTTAAGGCTGAACTACCTGTTTCAAACTAGACGTAATGCGGCCATGATGCCGAGGCGCGCCGAGGATTGACACTTTGTATCTTTCAATTACAGCCTACGCCGCACCAGTTTTTTTTTTATTTTTAAAGGTGGCGACCCATTGGACCACCAAATCGCCGAGCTCAGGAACTAGGAAACTCTGCTAGGCTAGAACGGTTTCCTACGATAGAGTTTGGCACAAATACGAAAATAACACGCTGTTTAGCGCACTGCACTTCGTCCTTCTGTTGCATTTCCGCATCTCCGTAATCAGAATAAGCCCCGCCTTTCTTCGTTGATAGACATGAATAGGGCGTCACCGACGTGACCAGTTACTGTGCCTACTGTCTTTCGCCAGCCTGTTTACTTTTTGTAAATAATAAAATGACCCGGCCGATGCATTTCGCATCGAAGTGGAACATTTTCGGCATTTTTACTCGCTGTCGGAAGTTAACGAGTGCGTCATTCATTAAACATTGAAGTTTTTCTTAAAATTAAATCATTTCTAAAATCCCTAACCGCGCTACTCGATTGTTTTAGCCAATAAACGTAGCTGTGTGTGTGACGTCTTGCCCGCGCGCTTTATGCTTGGCTTAGCGGGCCTCGAAATGGATATCGGAGGCAGGCACCTCGCAACACGCGTGTTTGTTTACATATAGCTTTGTGACGTACGGTGTTCGGGAGTTCTGCGATGATAACCTCGTAATTTCTCAGCATTTTTTAGGGTGCATGGAACATTTTAGCAATTTAGTGGTGTCAGTTAGTCACGGATATGTCACAGTAAGTACTAACCGTATATGTTTCACATACGTTTACCTATTTTGCACACAGGCGGTCGATCATTGTGAAAAATTGTGTGAATATTTATTTTTATTGAGACGTTTCAAGTGCCTATGCTTTCAACAGTCTTGTACGTCAATGCACGTGCGTCAATTTAGAGCCACAAACTCAACACAATTTTATCTCTGTTATTGTTTACGCCTGAATGCGTGATTGATCAGGGAGGGGGGTGCATGTAAGAGGGAGACATTTTCTTTGGGGTTCCGAAAAACACAATTCCACTTGACAATTTAATTGGCCATTTCAATTGGAAGCTCTGCATAATGGACCCCCAACAAGCCCTTTGACCAACTAGTCAAGAAATTCAAAGGTCTGTATATTGCTCTTATTTAGCCGCCGATAGTTCTTATTTAGAACAAAGTCTTCATTGTTATCTTCTAAAACTAGAGACCATCCGCTGACCGCTGTGGAGACGTGCGCCGGGCCTCGAATTTGGCGCACGTCTCTACTGCGGACAGCGCTGCATACTTGAACATCCCCACGGTCGCGTGCGCATATCCCGCGGAACTGCGCGTCTCATCCGCGCGCAGCGCTCAGGATCAACAGCAATTTGTTTATTACGATTTTTGTACACCTTTGCAGATTTACGGATACTCGATAGAATTGATGGATGTTTGACTGGAATTTGGAGCTGTATTGGGTCGTGATGGCAAATACACGATAAAGAAACTGTATCCAGTAATTCCTGCGTCTGTAAACCACGGATTCCCCAATCAATGCAGAAACTTCCAACTCTCTGTCGTAGGAGATGCTAATGCCATTCTCATGAAGTATGTCAATGAGTTGTTGCTTTCGTGTCTTTGCAAACACTGCCATACCGGTTGGGCAATGGCACAATGGTTGGCGGTTATCTTGGAAAATGGACGTTATGTTTGAATTTTAGGTGGATTATTTTTAGCTCATCTGACATAGTCAGATGCAGCTTGTAGAATCGCATGATCGTCCGTCTGTCCGAGCGTCCGTCCGAGCGTCCGTCCGTCCGTC
>NW_014581132.1:11597-12398 GCF_000485595.1 Priapulus caudatus
GGAAGCGACGCGCTGGCGTTATGCGTTTATACTGAACTAGGGGCTCTTTCCTCTAACAGTTCATATGCTTCTCTACAGCTCTAAAGATTCACGTGAGCGATGCGTTTAAATCCATGCTGGACATGTACGGGGTGTTTACACTAGAGGAACGTGAAGCACAGTGGATCAAGGTGATTGTGAACGCAGAAGAGTGTTATAGCCATGCTTCAATTCGGTGTAGGATTTTGTGAGATAAAGGCATAAATCACTAGCTCATGCGATGGGTAGCAGTTTATTTAATCCTAGTAAGAAGTATAATAAATAATATGATAAATGTAATAATATTTATTTATTATATATATATAACTGTTGTAATTATAAAACATGCCCAAAACCATGCATTTCATTGCAATATGGTNTGAAGCGACGCGCTGGCGTTATGCGTTTATACTGAACTAGGGGCTCTTTCCTCTAACAGTTCATATGCTTCTCTACAGCTCTAAAGATTCACGTGAGCGATGCGTTTAAATCCATGCTGGACATGTACGGGGTGTTTACACTAGAGGAACGTGAAGCACAGTGGATCAAGGTGATTGTGAACGCAGAAGAGTGTTATAGCCATGCTTCAATTCGGTGTAGGATTTTGTGAGATAAAGGCATAAATCACTAGCTCATGCGATGGGTAGCAGTTTATTTAATCTTAGTACGAAGTAAAATAAATAATATGATAAATGTAAAAATATTTATTTATTATATATATATATATATAACTGTTGTAATTATAAAACATGCACAAAACCATGCATTTCATTGCTATAAGGT
>NW_014581133.1:0-12393 GCF_000485595.1 Priapulus caudatus
TTCTCTCTCTCTCGCTCTTTCTCTCTCTCTCTCTCTGTTTCTCTCTCTCTATCTCTCTCTCGCTGTAGTGAAACTAATTAATTTACATGTAATGACGTACATGCCGAACTCCTGCGGCATTCTCCCGCTACGTGGCGCGCATGCTCGTCTACAATCACGTGTCAGCGAGGAAGCATGCATGCAGATGTGCTGTTTGTTTGTTTGTGCGCTCTTATTCCTGTATTAACTTGTCACATTCATTGTGAATCGTGATTTAATTGATCATGGGACAACGAGAACCACATAACGTGCGGTGTCCGGTGGATAAAGTGGACTCAGGTGGTATGTACGTATCGATGGCGATCGCGTAGTTTGTGATAGTAGGGGGTCCTAGCGTAGTTTGTGATAGTAGGGGGCGCTAGCGTAGTTTGTGATAGTAGGGGGCGCTAGCGTAGTTTGTGACAGTAGGGGGTGCTAGCGTAGTTTGTGATAGTAGTGGGCGCTAGCGTTGTTTGTGACAGTAGGGGGTGCTAGCGTAGTTTGTGACAGTAGGGGGCACTAGCGTAGTTTGTGATAGTAGGGGGAGCTAGCGTAGTTGGTGACAGTAGGGGTGCTAGCGTAGTTTGTGATAGTAGGGGGCGCTAGCGCGAGTTTTGTGACAGTAGTGTTGCTAAGCATAGCTTTATGACAGTAAGGGCGCTAAGCGTAGTTGTGATAGTAGGGGTCCTAGCGTAGTTTTGATGAGAGGAGGCGCAGCGTGGTGTGTGATGAGTGGGGGCACTAGCGTATTTGTGAGCAGTAGGGTGGTCAGCCGTAAGTTGTGAAGTCATAGGCGCTATCGTGTTTTGTGACAGTAGGGGGTGCTAGCGTAGTGTGACAGTAGGGGGCACTAGCGAGTTTGTGATCAGTAGGGCGAGCTAGTCGTAGTTGTGACAGTAGGGGTGCTAGCGTAGTTTGTGATAGTAGGGCGCTAGCAGTAGTTTTTTGACAGTTAGGGGGGTGCTAGCTGTAGTCGTGAAGCAGTAAGGGTGCGAGGGTGAGTTTGGGACAGTTATGGGGGCCGCTAGCATAGTTTTGACAGTAGGGGCGCTACGCGTAGTTTGTGACTAGTTAGGGGTTAGCGTAGTTTGTGAAACAGTAGGGGTGGCTAGCGTATTTATGGGAGTAGGGGGCGCTAGCGTAGTTTTGAACAGTAAAGGCGTAGCGTTAGTTTGTGATTAGTATTTGGGTGCTAGCGTAGTTTATGTGACAGTAGGGGGCTTATAGTTGCTTTATGACAGTAGGGGCGCTAGCGTAGTTGTGACAGTTAGGGGCTGCTGGCGTAGTTTGATGACATAGGGGCAGCGTTGTTTATGATCAGTAGGGGTCTTAGCGGAGTTGTGTTGACAGTACTTGGTGCAGCGTAGTTTGTGATAGTAGCGGGCACTAGCGGTAGTTTGGACCAGTAGGGGTGCTAAGCGATAGTTTGTGACAGTGAGAGGGTGCTGGAGCGCAGTTGTGATAGTAGGGCGCTAGCGGTAGTTTGCTGAGCAGTAGGGGCACTAGCGAGTTATGTAGACAGTAGGGGGCAGCTAGCAGGTTAGTTTGTGATAAGCAGGGTGCTAGCATTCAGTTTATACAGTAAAGGGAGCACTAAGCGTAGCTTTTTGTGACAGTAGGGTGTAGCTTGAGCATTGATTTTTATGTACAGATATGGGGCGCTAGCATATTTTGTGACAGTAGGGGGTGCTAGCGTAGTTTGTGATAGTAGGGGCGCTAGCGGTAGTTTGTGTGATAGTAGGGGTGCAGCGTAGTTGTGACAGTAGGGGCGCTATGCGTAGTTTATGGTCAGTAGGGGCGCGTAGCAATTTGTGACAGAGGGTGCGCTAGGTAAGTTATGTGATAAGTAGGGTGCGCTAGCAAAGTTTTGAACAGTAGGTGTGCAGCTAGCGTAGATTGGACAGTAGGGGCGCTAGCATCATGTTTAGAACAGTAGGGGCGCTACTAGTATTGCTCGACAGTAGGGGTGCTAGCATAGTTTATGACATAGGGGCCTAGCGTAGTTTGATAGTAGGGGCCTAGCGTAGTTTGTGATAGTGAGGAGGCGCTAGCGTCAGTGTTGATAGTAGAGGCACTAGCGTAAGTTTTTGTGACAGTAGGGGGCTACGTAGTTTTATGAATAGTAGTGGCGCTAGCGTTGTTGTGACAGTAGGGGTGCTAGCGTAGTTTGTGACAGTAGGAGGCACTAGCGTAGTTGTGATAGTAGTGGGAGCTAGTCGTAGTGGTGACAAAGTAGGGGTGCTAGCGTAGTTTGTGATAGTAGGGGCGCTTAGCTAGTTGTTTGGACAGTAGGGTTGCTAGCGAGTTTGTTGACAGTAGGGGGTGCGAGCGTAGTTTTGGTGAAGTAGAGGGGCGCTAGCATTAGTTTGTGACATGTAGGGGGCGCCTAGCGTAGTTGTGACTAGTTAGGGTGCTAGCGTGTTGTGACAGTAGGGTGCTAGCGTAGTTTGGACAGTAGGGGCGCTAACGCGTAGGTTTATGACATAGGGGCACTAGCGTAGTTTGTGACAATAGGGGTGCTGGCGAGTTTGTGAGCAGTTAGGGGGTGCTACTGTGTTTATGACAGAGGGGGTGAACTAGCGTAAGTTTTGTGAGCAGTTAATGGTGGGCAGCGAGTTTGTGATATAGGGCAACTAGCGTAGTTTGTTGCCAAGTTGTAGGGGTGCTAGCGTAGTTGTGACAGTAGTGGTGGCTAGCGATAAGTGTTGATAAATGTGAAAGGGGCGCTAGGCGTAATGTTGGTGAGACAGTAGGGGCACTAGCGTTATTTTTTGGACAGTAAGTGGGCTCCGTAGCATAGTTGCATTTTGACAAGAGGGTGTCAGTGTAGTTCATGCCCTAGGTAGTATGGGCGCTAGCAAAGTAGATGTTAATGGACATAGTGAGGTCTAGCATAGTGTGTATGAGTACCCATAATGGTCGCTTAAGTCGATTAAATTTGTGACAGATGGGGCTAGCGTAGTTTGTGAGAGAGAGGTTGGAGCTAGGCTGTAGATTTTGTGATAGTAAGGGGTCTAGCGATAGTTGTGACTCAGTAGGGGCGCTAGCGTAGTTTATGTCAGTAGGGCGCTAAGCAAGGTTTGGTGATAGTATCGAGGACGCTAGCGCTAGTTTGTGTTATAGTGAGGGGGCGAACTAGTCATAGATATGTGACACGTAGGTGCACTACGTAGATTGTGACAGTAGGGGGCGCTAGCATAGTTTATGTGACAGTTCGGGGCGCTAGCCTAGTCCCTTGTGACTAGTAAGGGTGCTAGCGTAGTTTGACAGTAGGGGGCGCTAAGCGTTGAGTTTTGAAGCGGTCGGCGCTAGCGTAAGTTTGTGAACAGTAGGGGTGCTAGTGTAGTTTGTTATATAGGGGGCGCTAGCATAAGTTTTTTGACGTAGGGGGTTGCTAGCGTAGTTGTTGATTAGTTATGGGTCGCTAGCGTGATGTGGTTGTGACTAGTAGGGGTGCTAGCGTAGTTTGTGACAAATAGGGGTGCTAGCGTAGTTTTGTTGACAGTAGGGTCCTAGCGTAGGTTTGTGATAAGTAGGGCGCTACCACAGCCGTAGTTTGTGATAGTAGGTGCGCTATGCAAGTTTTGTGACAGAGGCGTGGTAGCGTGTTTGTGATAGTATGGGCGCTAGCGTGTTTGTGAACAGTAGGTTGGTGCTAGCGTAGTTTGTGGACAGATAGGGTGCTGAGCTGCTAGTTTGTGACAGTAGGCGGGTTGCGAGGTCAGATTTTGTGACCAGGTAAGGGGCGCTAGCATAGTTTGTGAGCAGTAGGGGCGCTAGCGTAGTTTGTGACAGTAGGGGTGCTTAGCGAGTATTGTGACAGTAGGGACGACGTAGTGTGACATGTTAGGGGGCGGCCGTATTCATTAATTTGTGACAAGTTAGGGGGCTGCCTAGCGTATTTGTGAGCAGTTAGGAGTGCTAGCGTATTTGTGACAGTAGGGGTGCTAAGCGTAGTTTGTGACAGTAGGGGCGCTAGCGTAGTTAAATGACATAGGGCACTAGCGAGTTTGTGAGCAGTAGGCGCTAGCATAGGTTTGTATAGTAGGGATGGCTAGTCTAGTCATGACATGTGAGGGACTCTAGCGTAGTTTGACAGAAGGGCTTATGCATAGTTTAGACAGTATTGGGTTTCTTAGCGCGAGCTTTGATTAAGTAAGGCACTCAGGTGGTAGTTTTGAGCCAGTAGTGGGTCTAGCTGTAGTTAGGTGCCTTCATAAGTAGGTGCGGGCTTAGCGTAAGTTTCGTATCAGTAAAGTGATCCTAGAATAGTTTCTGTAGAGTTAGTGGGTCTCTACTGCGGTACTCTGTGCACAGGAGTTGGGCTACTGCAGCGAGTTTTGTGACAGAGGGGCGCTAAGCATATGTTTTTGATAAGTAGGGGTCTAGCGATAGTTTCGTGAACTATAATGGTATCCGCTGAGCCTGATAGTGTATCTAGGCAGGGGGCTTTAGCAGAGTTATGTATCGATACTGGTGGAAACGCGAGCATAGATGTGAACACTAAGGGGGCGCGTAGCGAGCTTTTGATATTACGTAAGGGCGTCGAGACGTAAGTGCCTTGTGATAGGTATGCGGGGCTTGTCTACAGAAATTTGTGTGAACAGGTAAGAGCGCACGAGCCTAGTTTGATGCCATAGTAGGTGCGCTAACCACTAGTTCTTGTGAATAGTAGATGCGCGCCTGATCGTAGTTTGTGATAGTAGGGGCGTCTAGCATATAGTTGTACATGTAGGTGTGAGCACTAGCGTGACCCGATTGTTGACCAGAAGAGGTGCGCTAGATGTCTCATAGAGAGCAGGATGCGGTCGCTAAGCGTAGTTGTGACACGAGGGTGTGTAGCATACTTATGACTAGTAAGGGGCGCTAGTCGTAGTTGCTGAAGTATGGGAATTCCCTAAAGGCGTAAAAGTTTTGGTGGAGCTAGTAAGTGCGTGGACGCGCATTATCGTCCGTACTTGTGATAGAGGGTCCGTGCTAGCATACCCGTTAAATGACAGCAGAGTGGGTGTGCTAGCGCTAAGTTTGAACGTGATAGTATAGGGGGGCCTTTGCCCCTCTTGTGAGTGTGCCACGCGGTCGTGTCTTGCTGCGCGCGCGATCAGGGGGGGCGCCGCGGAACGCGGTGGCTAAGGTCGAGAAGCTGAGAAGCGAGACTCGTAGGATCGCCCGGAAGAAGTACGTAGAGGAAAGGCGCTTAGAGCGTTAGTTTAGACAGTAGGGGTGCTAGCGCTGAAATTGTGACAGAATAGGTGCCTAAGCGTAAGTCTTGTCGGACAGAGTCAGGGGGAACGAGCGTAGTTTGACAGTAAAAAAGGGGAGCTGCCATAATTTTGCTGAGTCTAAGTAGGAGCGCGACGAGCTGAGGCGTAGTCTTGTGCAACAAGTAGGTTGAGCACTGCCCCAGCTAGTCTTTAAGACACCGAGGCATCCAAGCTAGGATAGGAGCCCGGGGCTCCCATGTTCGCCGATACGGAGATCGCGGTGATTTTTTAAAGGGAGGCAGTTACTACAGTCTGGGGCGAAAAAAGAGCAATAGAAAATAGTCCTGTTTCGAAGACACGTATAGGAGGGTGCGAGGGGTCTAGTAGGGTGCGCAGACACTGTAAGTATTGAGTAGAGAGAAGACTAAGTAGGATGCAACTATATCGCCGGAGTATTGAATTAGATATATCCAATTATTGCGGCTTGCTAACGGCCTCACCCGGTCCAGAGAGCTATGTATCGTTTGGTCGAGTAGAGATCAGGCAAAAGGGGAATCACCGCGGCTAGCGCTATCGGCTATACGTAAGCGGCGGTAACAACACGTAGGCAGTGGACAGATGAGTCGAAAGAGACGCGGCGAGAGACATGCCACACTTCATGCACCGCACACACACACGCGATTATCACCCGCCACGACGCCTCTCTGGACAGTACGCAGATACGAGTCAGGCTTAAAGCAGTAAGTGAGTTGAGCGATGCAATCAGTTCAAGAAGCGGCTGTAGACGATGAGGCTTGCGTACGGCGGAAGTTTGTCGAAACATACGTCAGAGGCATGTATGGGAGAGTCGCAGCGTAAGTTGTAAGAGTTAGAGCAGATCGGGCTGTCGCTGTCTATCGCGATAACGCACGGTGTGCAAGATAATCGTGAGACATGTAGTGGCTGTTCCAAAGCCTATGCGTGCTTAGTCGTCACTATGCACTATGTACGGATATCCGAAGACGACAGCATACTTTGTTATACGAGATAGAAGATAATTGTGCTAGTCTGTAGACTATCATAGCTGTCGTAAACGAGTAAGGGATTAGGCTAGAGTTCGGTCTGGTCCTAGTACCTCACAATGAGTATATTAATATTAAAAAAAGGCGACTCGAGTGAATTAGGGTAACCTCTTTAGCGAGAGTAGCTTTGTGAGATCGCACTTTGTCGTATAAGTAACGGAAAACGCATATAGATTGTAGAATTAGATATGGTTAGAGGGAAGCTAGCTAAGTTTGTAGTATAAGCTAAGTGAGGCTAAAGTGCGTCCAGTTGTGTGATAATAGGGTCGTTCCAATTCAGTAAAATACCGATTTAGTTTTTAATTACTTTTCCCTATGTCTGCATGATACACTTACATCGCAGAGAGAGCGTCTTAAACAGAGTAAAGAATTGTGAGAACGAGAGGTGCACGCTTAGCAAGGTATAATTGACAGATAGACACGTGATCAACCATGGGACGCATGTTAGCGCGTTACATAAGATATTTTGAAAGAAGTCCATTCTAAAAAGAGAGAAAGGTAAACGCTAGATAGCTAATAAATAGTTTCATCACTCGCATCGCTACCGTGTATAAGACAATCATACAAACTAGGACACCATACGACACTCTAAGAGTAGTATTGATCTAAGGAAATATGTCTAAACCGATAGGTAGGGAAAGTTCTTTAAAAGTATGCGTAATGGTTTGTAATCCTGTGAGTTTCAGCTGCTATGCAACACAACTAATCGTTTCCTCCGCTGAATAAAATTAATGATAGGAGGGACATAAACAGTTTGAAAGCTCATTTGAACGATTCCTGTAGAACATCAGATTCTCTGGCTGTCTAGTGGCTCTACCAGAACTAAGTATTAGCTGCGAAATCACGTGTAAAGTATGAAAGGGCGCACACGCATTATGCGATGTTCTGGTTACAGTCTAGGGAGTGGACTGTCAGCGTTAGTCTAGATAGCACCTGGTGGCTCACTAGAGATAGAAATAATTAGTCGGAAAGAATAGTGATAGCTCAGGACGTTAGCGGTCTTGATGTTTTAACAAGAAAGGTGTGCTATGCCCTCCTATTGTTAATAGATCAAAGTAAAGTTTAAGACGAGCCTTCTGCTTTAGAGAGATGTGAGCCAGTATCCTAGATAATTGAACCCGTTGACTAGGTAAGGGGTGAGTTCTCTTAGCATTATCAGTTTTAAAATCATCAACAGAAAAGGGGTGCCGAGCGCAAATAGTTTATAATAAAGAGTTGAAGCAGGTAGGTAGCGTCAGTCATAGCATAAGTATGTGTATGACTAGGAGAAAATATGGCGACTTTCTTAGCGATATAAATAAAGTGTTAGAGCCATGTTCGAGACAGAGTTGGCACTTAATAACGCGTAAGATAGCTGAAACCAGTTCTAGAGTCAGTGTAGATAGAGCGAGAGAGGTCAGTTGTAAGAAGAGTACAGTATGAGGGAGTGCTAACAGAGAGTTCAATTACAGTCAGTGGGGTGAGCAGACAAATGATCGTAGTTTGTGATACAGTAGAGCTTAGTCGACGCCAGCAGTTGTCCCATAAAATGAAAAAAATCGGTTTGGAAGAGTCCTAGCGTGGGTTATGCTTTGTGACATGTAGTGCGATATGTAGAGTTCGCTTTATAGCAGAGTAAAGAGCTCATGATGTGTAAGACTAAGCTAAGTTCGATAAGTACTAAAGGTTATATTATGTGAACTGGTCTCTGTCTCAGGGAGGGAGAATGGCATAGCGATGTTTTGTCAATTTACACACATTGAAGGGTGAAGTCAATTAGCTCATCGTTTAAGTTTCGTTGACAGGAACAAGGGAGGAGTGAAATGGCTATATAGCCTATGAGACCTATCGAACTAAAATGTTCTATTGACAACGTAGAGAGAAAGGAAGAAAGCAGAGAGCGAAAATGCTCTACTTAAATGACAGTTGCACTAGTGTGGCGCATATGACGATCAGTTGTTTATAGACAACTGGCAGTGGTGGCGGCTACAAGGAATAGGACCGTTGCTTCTTCTGTAGTGAACGAGTCCTAATGGGTTGAGTATAGCGTGCGGCAAGGACAATTAAAATGTTGATATTTGGACGTAAGGTATACGTGGGATTCTGATTAGCCTGAATTGTTTCACTGATCATCATAGGGAGTCTGGAGATAAAGCGTTTTAGCCTTTTTTGGATGTAGTCCACCTCGATTAAGTCATAGCAAAATGGTACATCATCTGTTAATGCGATAGTATGATGTACAGCGTATGGGTTAGAATCTGCCACGCGTTGAGTAGTTAAATTTTAATCAAACAGAAGTCAGGAGAAGCGATGACCGCAAGAGCTGAAAAGTAAGTAAATTAGTGAGGCAGGTTAGTGAGAGCAAGACGAACGTCTTGGGCGCGAGAGCTACTGTCATGGACCAGAATTAGTAGAAATGGTAGGAGTGAGTGCTAGCGCTAGTTATTATTGCACAAGATAGCGGGGCTGTAGCCGGTAGTTACATAGGAAATACTAAAGGATAAGAACCACACAACGCAGAGATCATTATGCGAAGTAGGAGTGCGCTAAGCAGGATAGTGAGGACCAGTATGCTGGGGCACTGAGCAGCTATGTTTGCCGCACATAGAAGCTGGCCGCTGACAAAAATAGTTTGAGAGCACGTTAGCCGAGATAGGAGACGAGCGAAAGAGAGTCTGTGATAAGATATGAGTACGAAAGCGCAAACGTAATTCTAATAAATGTGAATGTTATTGAGGTATGCCTTAGTTGCATTTGGATGTGAGAGACAGCGTGATCGGGCGAAGTAGCAAAAGCGAGGAGTTGATGAAAATACAGGGGCCCAGAACGCGTCCGATAGCGAATGTCTGACAAGTAAACAAAAGCCAAGAGGAGATCAGACGTAGCTGATAGTTGTAATGTAGTATAGTGTACATAATGTGAGTATAACCATTCAACAGTATCTAGCATATACAAGCTAACAATCGTGTAGCCAACATAAACAGGTTAGTTATGTGGCTGGCATCAAGGCAACCCAAACTTGATTGCCAGAATAAATGGAGTCTATAAAGACCCAGTGAGACTGCTTAAGTGGAGCTACGTCGTACATATATAAAGAACAATCATAATATGTCGGTAAACCAATATACAGATCAGAGAACTGATAAGTTTCAAAGCATATTATATGCGAAGGCACCTGAGGCAGAGACGTCGCTGAAACACAATGTAAAGTCCATTTGCTAACCAAAAGATTAAGTATACAAGACATCATAAAAGATGACAAATGGCAACACATGATGCGAAGATGAACAAGAGTGCAGACTAGAGTATGCAGAGGTCACATTGTTGCAGACAACATTCAACGTCATGCGAAATAAACCGAGGTCCGAGCTGCATACAAGATGAAGACAGCATAATGATGATATAATATAAAGATGATGTATTCGACAAAAAGTTCTTTGACACTTTTTAAAACATCCTTAATATTGACTCCAAAATTGCTAAGAAATAGAGTTAACAAGAGCATCACCATAGAATATAACAGCATGCCTAAAATTGGTCACATTTTCTCTGGTAAATATTCAACTCCGCATGAGATGAAAAGTTGTGGTTTTAAACACAAAAGCGTTGTTCAAAAAAAACAAGCACCAAAAAAAGTCAAATCTTATGATAGGAAATATTCAAGTAACTTAAATGATTTGAAAAAATAAGCAGAAAATAAAAATTATTAGTGTGGATTATGAAAATCAGTACACTTATATACAATATTCTGCCTTTTCATATACTAAAAAAAGATATCTTCACTTCTTACGGTCGATACACGAGTTTTAAGATAAACAAAAATAAAATTGATCTAAATTACGGTTATAACATATTTAAATCTGTGTCGAGAAAAAATAATTTATACAAAATTGGGAAGACATTATAGTGAACAATCAACACTAATAGAGAAAGTAAAAACTTTGTAATTATTGGATAAGTATGAAAGTCAATGCCTAATTTTTTCAAAATATAATAAATCTGTTCCTTTTTGAAATCATTTAAAACTGCATAAGTAACAACTTCATAAAATCTTATCCAGACTATAATTACTCTGATTTAAACAAATAATATGAAGGCAAAGCAGCAACAGCATAGTAAGTATTAGGATCAAAGTCAGATCAGTTTAGCAAATAGAGCAGCAAGATATGCACGAATGACACAGTAGTCACATGCATCAAAACCACAGTAAGTAATATAGTAGCCAGCATGCACGTCAGCATGCAGTAGAGCACATGTCAAATCAAAGATAATAGCAGAGCATAAAGCAAAGTATGTGCCTAGCACCACCGCCATGCTACACAGCACTCATGCATGCTCAAAAAAACGCGCAACGCATTTAAGTACATTGTTGGAAAGTAAGCAACAGGCACAACAAGCAAGTGTCTAAAAGCAAATAATTCAGATATTACAGCATTATAGAAAGTCTAGAGAACACAAGGCAGTCAGATCAAGTCAAAATAAGACATGCATATCAGTATTCTAATCCAATAGAGCGGCAGTAAAGAGCAGTGCAGCGCCAGTTTATAAAGAGTAAATAAAGCACTTTAAATATGAATTCACGAATATTTTCTATCAAAAAATATTGCAAAATCCTAGAAGGCAAAATCATGTAGCAACTATTTCGATGCCGCACTTAAAAGTTAAAAAATTTACTGAAAAATGGCGGTTTAACAAGGAAGTTCATGTCACTCATAGTTAAGCTCATGTATATCCAAATCTGTTTATCTGGCAGCAGCCAGCAGCGACTTTCTAAATTTAGAAAGACTCGCTGTATTGTTGGAACAAAAGCTTCACAGCTAAGCGAGGCAGCAGTACAAACGGTCAGCTAGCAGTACTAGCAGGTAGCACCCAAAACTAGTAAAACTTAGCTTACATCTAGACAGTCAAAGTAGCTAGACAGAGAACAGTCAGTAGAAGTAACATAAGTACCTATAAAGCTAGCAAGCCCACGATCATTATTAGTATCACGTCTACTACGTCAGCCTAGTCATAAGACAGCACAGTAACCACCCGAGATCAGTAGCAGCAGCTAGCAGTATAAGCAAGCAGTAGACAGACTTAGTCATATGTAGAAAATAAACGGTATCAGTATCCAGCCCAGCAGAACAAATCAGTATTACTAAAATGATTGCACTAGAATTCATATCAAATTTGGTCCGGGGCAAGATCTATGAACCTTCGATATTTTTGCTACTTTAATGTTTGCTACTCAAAATCATTGTCTACTTACCTCTAACATTGTGGCTCCCCCATTGTTCTTGTAATCGTCCTGCGAGTATTACATCTTCTCTCTCTTTCTCTTTCTTCTATACCGTAACTCCTAGTTAAGCCTATTCATAAATAATGGTTCAATTATTAAGAAACCATTATGACTAAACGTATTTTTTCATAGTTATTATCTTTGTATTCCGCAACAAGCAATTATATTTAAGTCAATACTCAATCGATATTTCTTGTAACCCTATCTGCTCTCGATTCATCTTTAGTAAAACTCGCTCTGTCTCAAGTTCTTGTAATCTTCTTCCTCTCACATACCTTCTCACTGGTTTCCGTTGTTATTCCGTGTACTCATCTGTCTCTCATCACTGTCTTCTTCTTCCTCGTCTTAAAATCATCTTCTAGTATCTTCTACACATATAATCTCGGCTCTTCTTGTCTTTCTTTCTTTGATACAAACAGCTCCCTCTTCGATTCTTGCGATAAGATATCGCATCTCAAATCTAATTATCACAGTGCTTTACATCACAACAGTAAATTGTGCAAATGTGTCTCTCGCTTGTTCTACTCATTATTACTTTAGTTGGCTTATTTATTCGCAACGATCTCTTTCGTCCCCTCCTTACATTTATTAATTTCTACTCTACACTTGCAGTTACATTGCTTATTTCCATCAAATAAATGAATCTTTGCCTCACTGTCAGCAATTAGTGATAAACGGTACACCACATCATCTCTCTTAAACGAGCTCTATTTATTAATAGAAAAAACAAGAAGAAACAATACCGGGAATGAATTTTGCTTCATCGGATATTCAATGTAAGTCATTATTCTTTCAATTATTAATCTTCTCATACTCTTCTAACCATCATCCTCTTTCTCGTTTCACACAT
>NW_014581134.1:0-647 GCF_000485595.1 Priapulus caudatus
GAGAGAGAGAGAGAGAGAGAGAGAGAGAGAGAGAGAGAGAGAGAGGTCGATACACTCAGTTGTCTGTTAATCGCCATCGACAGAGACTCACACAGGTGTTCTGACGAATATAGAGCTAAAGATAGCCGGCGCCACGCGCGGAAGAGGAAATTCACATCAATATTGGCTTCGCGGCGAAAATCAGGCGAGAGGGTCGACTCGCGGAGACGCGCGAAAATCGTTCACAAAACGCGACGAAATTTTGATTAGGTTCGTATCGCTCGTGCGTCACTGGTGCTAAGTGGTGGATTAGACTGAAGCTGTAGCGAGGCAGGCATGCGGGCAAATACGCAAGGGCAATGCCCGCGTACGCGCACGCAGCGTGACGCAATGCCCACGAGTTACGTGTCCGACCGCCGCCGCCGTACACGCTCGCGTGTATATATATATATGTATATCAAGTGTCCATAATAGGAAATATTCTATATTACAGATATATATATATATATACAGGCCCGTAGCCAGCTTTATAGTTGGGGGGGGAGGGGTGCGTTTTTAAATTCTGGCAATTTGTGAGGGCGCGAAGCGACCGGGCAGGGGGAGGGTCACACGGGGACACCCCCCTCCCACACGATAGAGATTTTGCAATTATTACACTAAAATGGAGC
>NW_014581134.1:1577-4077 GCF_000485595.1 Priapulus caudatus
ATATATATATATATATATATTATTATAGTAGTATCTGTATATATATATATATATATATATATATATATATATATATTTACGCGTATGAATATTGTGCCGATCGCACATGGAGAGAGCGGCTCTAACCACAAGCTACACACACGCTCGCGTGTACACATAGAACAGCTCTAACCACAAGCTACACACACGCTCGCGTGTACATATACGTACGCAGGGGGCGAACTAACCACAAGCTACACACACGCTCGC
Source organism: Priapulus caudatus (assembly GCF_000485595.1). Taxonomy (NCBI): domain Eukaryota; kingdom Metazoa; phylum Priapulida; class Priapulimorpha; order Priapulimorphida; family Priapulidae; genus Priapulus; species Priapulus caudatus. Next base: position 1,827 of record NW_014581134.1, read on the forward strand.
GTGTACATATACATACCCAGTAAGCGAATCTAACCACGAGCTACACATGCACACACGCTCGCATGTACATATATATACGTACACTTTGGGAGAATCTAACCGCGAGCTACGTGCACGCTCGCGTGTACCGCCAGATAGAACACTTTACGCGAATCTTCTTCAAATGCGCCGACGTAGAACGAACTTAGCGAAAACGCATTTCGCATTGAATTCTTTCTGCTAAATTGAAGAAGGGGCGCGTGAGGTGCCACACTAGCCGACGACTAGCGAGCGACCGTCGACCGGAGAAGCTACGGTGGCAACTTCGGTTGGCAACACGCTGCGTATATCGTGGGACGAACGGTGAGTCATGCGCGGCAGGGTTGCAGACGCTCGCTGATCACACGCCGCTATAAGCCAGGAGGCCTCGGCGATACAAAATGTCGCAATAATCGCATGACGGCTAGCGTTCACCGACACAAAGGCGCGAAAATGTCATAAGAATCCGACTGAAAATGGGATTTACGCGATTTATGCGTCTCCCGTCGCGTCGACGCGTGTGTGTGCCCGGCAAGCAACCCCAGGCTAAAAATTTTTAACGGAGTCCGAACCGATGTGTATGTATGTGTGTGTGTGTGTGTGTGTGTGTGTGTGTGTGTGTGTGTGTGTGTGTGTATGTGTGGGTGCGCGCGTATGCGTGCGCGCGCGCGCGCGTGTGTGTGGTGTGGTATGTTGTGTGTGTGTGTGTGTGTGTGTGTGTGTGTGTGTTGTGTGTGTGTGTGTGTGTGTGTGTTGTTGTGTATGCGTGTTTGTGTGCGTGTGTGTGTGTGGTGGTGTGCGCGATGGGGTGTTTCGGGTTTGTGGTTATGAGGGGAGGAAACTTCAGCCACTTATGTCCGGCTCTCTTTCAATTTGCTGTAACTGCATCATTGAGAAAATGCCGACAGTGACGCAGCAGTTGGACTCATGTCATGCGGAATAGCTTAACTATCTCGCACAGAACATGATGGAACCATACAGCGCCAGTAACATAATAATTGCGCGCATATCCGATGAACTTTCCGTAGCGGTTGGAATAAGCGCAGCTGCTGTGTTTCCTAAACAACCGGCTTGAATAGGTATTAACGAAGTATTTGCGAACTAGAAAATGTGCAATCGAAGTAGCTTACGCTCGAGAAATCGCGGCGGCATAATTTCGCGCATTTAAATTCGTGCATGCATTATGGGTAGTGTGAAATAATCAGCGAGAATGTTAGGTTGAAGCCGAAATATATTAACTAAAGTTGTATAAACCGTGTCGGCGCTCTCTGCGTGCGGTCGCTGTTTCTTCTAGCGATTTCGCTACATCCTTATATCAGCAATAATTTATGCATAGATCTATATTTCTGTTTTGCAAAACAGCCTCTTAGATCTTATTGATAACATCCCGACGTGGTCATGCCGTCAGCTTATTATATACGAGGCGACAAAGCCAACACTAAAAGCATGTGCAGAATTACTAGAGAGCCATAGATTTTTTTGTGTCATCACCAAGGTTCGCCTTAACCGTGATTAGCTATACAATAATGGTTCATTCTCAAAATCGGGGGCATCGATTGCAGCTGATGCAAGTGTATGGCGTGTAATAATGAAAGTATGAGTGTATTTCCCTTTTTTCTTCTTCTGAAATTAAGCGATATCCAACAAGCGCGATGTAGTATGCGATGTAAAGGCTCGTAGACTAACAAATCAGTATTTTCGTGCCTCTGGCTCTCTCTCCTAAAAATCGTCTGGCCTTCCATTTGTCTGCAATTCGCACGACGGTCGGAGCGTAAATCACCGGGTTTCCGCGAAACATAATAAAGATGTGTTGAGATAGGCAGACGTTGCCTATGTCGGATCTCATGACAGCTGCCCACAGCGTATATACCATTCGTACACACGCCAATCGCTTGCATAAAATTACCAATCCGCTCTCCATCGATCATTTCCGATGGCAGCGTGTCTGCACATGTGCCGCACGGGCAACCGGTTAGGCGTATTTGTGTATGGTATTCTTTAACGGTACTGTGAGAGTTGCAACGAGAGTGCGCGAATTGCGCGAGCAGCGTGTATGTTGTGATGTAAGTTGTGATGTGTATGTGTGAGGGATATCAAGTGATGTATAGTGTTTGTAAGTAGCTATGCGATATTTCTGCCCGGCCTGAACGCGAATCTAACAACGTAAACAGCAGCCCGTCGCATTGCTTGCGGCGGAGGTCAACGTAATGGAATGGTTTTGTATTGTTGCTGT
>NW_014581134.1:9077-11650 GCF_000485595.1 Priapulus caudatus
TCTACGCGTTTCTCGGCTGCTAATCTATACGTGTTTCCCGTGCTGCTATCTACTGTGTTTCTCGGCTGCTATCCCTACGCGTGTTTCCTGCTGCTATCTTAGCGCAGGGTGGTTCTCGCTGCTATCTACGGCTGCTAGTCTATGACGCGGTTCTCGGCTGCTATTATACGTGTTTCTCTCGGCTGCTATCTATACGTGTTTCATCGTGCTGGCTAGTAACGTGTTTCTCGGTGCTATCTATACGTGTTTCTCGGCTGTATCTATACTGTGTCGTTCTCGGCTGCTATCTACGCGTTTGCTCTGGCTAGCTATCTACGCGTTTCTCTGCTGCTATCTACGCGTTTCTGGCTGGCTAATCTACGTCGTTTCTGCGGCTGGCTAATCCTATACGTTGTTTTCCCGGCTGCGCTATCTATACGTGTTTCTCGGCTGCTATCTACGCGTTTTCTCGGCTGGTATCGTACGTGTTCTCGGCTGCTATCGTGACGCGTTTCTCGGCTGCGTCAGCTAACCGCCGTGGCCTCAGCACGCTGCCTTGGGTTGTTGCGTGTTTTCTGCACGGTGCCGGCTAATAAAAAAGCGAACGACGAGGGCTATCCGTGAACGTCTAATTAGGCTTGGATGCGCCAGCCAAGCGACGTCGCCGATAACGCGGCGAGTGGGGGTCGAGTATACAGCACGGCACTTGGAAGCGGTTGTGTCATTGAAAATATAATTCTAAATCATACGAAAATATTTGCATACCAAAGTCTTAATGTTTTTCTCTACTCTGCTGTCGGCTCGTATGATTTATATGTCAGTGTGGGCGGCAGCTGCCGGCAGCGTGCGTGCGGTGAGACATGTGTGTTTTGGCAGAGGAGCGATGTGCCACGTTAAGATTTACAGGAAAATTGTCGGCTAATGAATCCCGGCGAAAAGAGAGTAGAGAACCTGTAAGCAGCTTTGGTAGTAAATAGATTAGTATGCATTTTAGCATTATATGTTTGATTGAAACGCTGCCTTTGAATTGAAAAGTGCGCTGTGGTGCGATAGCTGAACACACGGATGGGCTGTCCTAGCGTGTTTTGTCTGCCTACTCTGGTTGCTTGCCTTAACGCCACAGCTGACGCTTTGTCGCCCACGCAACGGCACAAGCAGTGCGCTGGCTTTTTGCTTTCGTTCAAACGCACGAGCGAATATCTGTTGTGAGTAAGACCGATGGAAAGTCTTTTGAAAGTTTGTTGTCTGTCGCGTCGTTCAACGGGCAGACATTTTGTCTTCTAGAGTACGACTTACCTACAATACCGACCGACCTGCCTAGCCCTATCGACCGACCGACGGCGACTACCTGTTAAGCATGAGCCGTGCTAAGCGCAGCCATCGCTGTGTGCCTAGAATGCCTGCTTGTCTGCCTGGCTCCTATCCTGTCTGCCTGTTTATTAGACGCTTCAATTCTAACAGTTTCAGTCATCTAAATATCGTGACGTTGGCTATCGCATAATGTGGCATCGTAGCCATAGAACGGCCGTGTTTCTGCCTGGCTGCTAGTTGGCTGCGTGCTGTCGTGAACAATACACTTACGGGTTTAATTGCAATAATTGTGGGGCGGGTCGATACGCCGCATTCAGTGCTTATTTAAGCAGCTAGTAGATGCTCAACTTTCGAATATATACAGCGATCAATACTGGCATGGGGGGCGGGCTACAGTGCCGAAATATTCGGCCTCATATGATCGTTAAGAAGGAAGTTATCTATTACTAAAGCCTGCCTGCACAGAACGTCTCGTTTCTGTAACAATAACACATGCTTACGCTACAAAATTGACGTAGTCAGAAATTTGATTGGCATTTAATCTAGATGTGGGCCATGCCTAGAGAGAGGTGCGCATCGAAAAATGCACCATCGGTTAGCTGTCAATGTTGTGACACTGCTCTGTCCGAACGGTCGATTGCCCATAACGATGTACAAGGATAGGGCGCGGGACACGTCGGCGACGCTGTCGCCCCAAAGCCACAGAGATTATGGAATGCCGCGAGTTTGACGATGTCCCGCTGGCTCGTTGACGACCGTGCGTGCCGTTGTGAAGGGGAGGGATCCGGGTCATGTCATGCTCCTTATCTAGTTATTTTGCTGAGCAATATAGACGCACACACACACACACCAGCACACACACACACACAAACACTCCGCGCGCGCGCCGGCGGCTGTAATGCGGCGCGTTGACATTTGTAATATTTATTTAGTATTTGCCTCGCGTGTTCAAGCAAAATACGTACGAGCGCACTCAGAGCGGACACGGGTGGCGAAGCATAAATGAGGTGCAAACGGTGATACGAGAACCCTTTTATTTCGATAGACAGGTTGGGCTATGATTCATGTATTAATGGCTAAGCTTTTCAGATGATTAGTCAATGAAAAGATGACTGTGTTATAAATGCGCCTCTGGGTCAAGGCGGGTAATTAGGTGTCGGGCAGATTAGCTGAGCTGCTAGCGCGTGAAACCGTGGTGCCTGCTGTCTGGTGTGATGGCATGCCATGACTGTCTTTCCCTTGCTCTGTCTGCGTCTCTCCTCTTTCTCTCGTCTCTCTCTCTC
>NW_014581134.1:11660-12390 GCF_000485595.1 Priapulus caudatus
CACGCGCACACACGCACACGCGTACACACAACACGCACGCACACACGCAAGTGCGTGCGTACGCGGGCACACATAACATATATATATATATTATGTGTGCCCGGGTACGCACGCACGTGCGTGAGTGCGTGCGTGTTGTGTGTACGCGTGTGCGTGTGTGCGCGTGCATGTGTGCGTGCGGGTGGGTGTGTGCGAGCGTGTGAGCATTGATGTATGTGCGCTCGGGGGCGTGTTTCACGTCACGAGATAAGACGTCGGGCGTCACGCGAGATGACCCCCGTCGCGAGGCGAAAACCACGGAATAGTTAGTTATGCGCACTTGTTGCCGCTTTCATTGAACGTGACTTCCTTAACGACCTAACGAACAACAACTGTTATCCGCGCTGCCTTTCCATACCCAGCCGTAATTGGACGCTCGGTTCCCTTCCGTCGCGGCTTTTGTTCACACGTAACTCATTCACAATGGACGTAATGATCCCGCCGTAAATTCGCACACTGCTGACTGCGACTAATGAAGACGAAAAAGATTTCATTCACCTGGGCGGGTGACGTCATCGATCTTGTCATGATATGCGAGAGCACGGATGCAGGATGCAGATCACGGAACCCGCCCGCATAACTCATGTTGTCGTGTGCTGCTGGTTGTGGGTGCGTCTCTCTCTGTGTGCGTGTGTGTGTGTGTGTGTGTGTGTGTGTGTGTGTGTGTGTGTGTGTGTGTGTGTGTGTGTGT
>NW_014581135.1:0-520 GCF_000485595.1 Priapulus caudatus
TCTCTCTCTCTCTCTCTCTCTCTCTCTCTCTCTCTCTCTCTCTCTCTCTCTCTCTCTCTCTCTCTCTCTCTCTCTCTTCTCTCTCCAGACCACATCCTTTATCTTATAAGTCCTAGTTCTACGTCTTGAGTAATCCTATTTACACTTTAAACAGCAGCAGCAGCAACAGTAGCGCCGATTCATGATGTAATTATGATACTGATAGTTATAACAGAAGGCCGGCTGTGATTTTAGGCTTAGTTGCGCTTGCAGCATATAGGCGATATTGCGAAAGCCCGCACGGCATAGGGGGGTCTCCTCGCATGCACCCGGGGAAAAAATCCGTCGCGTGTATAAATAATTAAATAAAAGTTCGGCACGAGAAATCAGGCAATTAAAGTTTCCCGCCTGCCACGTGCTCATTATTTCTCTCTGCCCCACCTTCTCCCCTTCTCTCTCTCGCCCCCTCGCGCGCGCTCTCTCTCTCTCTCTCTCTCTCTCTCCTCCTCTCTTCTTCTCTCTCTCTCTCTCTCTCTCTCTC
>NW_014581135.1:3667-12384 GCF_000485595.1 Priapulus caudatus
TCCTGACAGTTTTCATACTGCGGATGGATATCAATTTTAATTGAATCGAGCAATTGGGGATTTACGTCGCGTTCGTCACTCGCAGGCAAGTGTTCGATCTACTGCAGCGATGGATCGGCGTGTGTAGGCTGGATCTGGCGTGTAACAACGTCACGTCGGCAAGCACGAAGGATCTCATACGCACTGCATCGTCGATGGGCTCCGAGTACCAGGACCAGTGCGAAGACATTTGCCAGTCGCTGAATCTCACGGTATGTTGAGTATAGTGCGCAGTTGCCACTCGCTGAAATAGTGCGCATTTGCCACTCGCTGAAATAGTGCGCGTTTGCCATGCGCTGAAATAGTGCGCGTTTGCCATTCGCTGAAATAGTGCGCGTTTGCCACTCGCTGAAATAGTGCGCATTTGCCACTCGCTGAAATAGTGCGCGTTTACCACTCGCTGAAATAGTGCGCGTTTGCCACTCGCTGAAATAGTGCGCATTTAATTGCCACTCGCTGAAATAGTGCGCATTTGCCACTCGCTGAAGTAGTGTAACTGGCAAATGCGCACTACTTCAGTTACTGGCAAATGCGCACTATTTCAGCGAGTGGCAAATGCGCACTATTTCAGCGAGTGGCAAATGCGCACTATTTCAGCGAGTGGCAAATGCGCACTATTTCAGCGAATGGCAAATGCGCACTATTTCAGCGTTAGTGGCAAATGCGCACTATTTCAGCGAGTGGCAAATGCGCACTATTTCAGCGAGTGGCAAATGCATGATATATCAAGAGCGAATTGGCTCGATGTCCATTAATTTTTACCCTTGCACACTACTTTGTGTTTTTTCACTGTACGTATCAGTGCAGCTGCTCGATGAAAACCACTGTGCATGCGCACTATACTATACATACCGTGAAATTCAATTTAACTGGCAAATGCGCACTACTTCAGTTGTGCGTGCGTGTGTGCGTGCGTGTGTGAGTGCGCGTGCGTGAGCGCATAGATAGTGATGTGGAACAGCGTGTATGCATATGAATCGTTGCAAATGGATTTTAGGATCTAGAGAAGTTCGTACGTCTTTCATATTTCCCGACATAAATGTATTACTATATAAATTTAGTATTCAGGATGAAACAGAAAGATGCAACCGGGCAGAATTCTAAAGAAGGTTTGTAGTAATTTTGGGATTATATGCATTTGAAGATGAAATGCAACATAGCTAGAGATTGCATATATAGTGGGGCTATTGTGCACAAACGTAGCACAAATATCATCACATACCAACAATAAGTGAGAAAAATCTACGTACCTTTGCATACAAAAACGTAAAAACTACGTACCTTTGCATAAAAAAACGTCAAAACTATGTACCTTTGCATAAAAAAAACGTAAAAACTACGTTTTTTGCATAAAAAACGTAAAAACTACGTACCTTTGCATACTCTTCATCTATCTTTGAAAGTTCATCTTGAGACTCTGTCTCCTCGTCCAGTTCCTATTGTCAGAATGGAAATGTTCAGATAAACATGACAGGTTTAGAAAATTGCTCTCTTTTTGTACCCATTATTTTATCAATATTTTGCCGTATATTCTTGCACGTGTGCCCAGTCCCACGTGCAATTCAACTTATCTTCCACACGAACGAAACACGCAATATTTGGAGCAAAATACTAAAACATTTAGGTGCCATTATCATTATTAGTTTCGTTTTTTACATACACCCGAGAATATGCAATAAAACTTACGTTCTGCGATACAGCCATAGAAATAATATACTAGTTAGACAGTTATGAATACGGCTGATGACACAATAAAGCGGACATACGCACGCCACGCACGCACGCACACACGCACGCACGCACGCACACACACACACACACCCACATGCACTATATATTTATGTAGATTTTTAGAGTGGTATAGCGTATAGAAGAATTTTGTAAAATCGTATGGCATGCTTTCCTTCACAAAACGTATTAAAGCGCCCCAAGTTAGAGCGATTTTATAGTCACAAGTGGTTCTTTTTCATGGTTAAAACCCGGAGAATTAATGCAAATGGCCTGCGTCGTTGTCACGCTATTCCCCCCATTATCGCAGTAGATGCATTCGCATAGATCTGCAACTGCACAAAGATTCTCATAATAATATTCTGTCACTGCAGATTAACTTGGCTTGCCCGATTCGTGACTGTTATTTTCTGACGCGCAGCTGCTACAGACCATATATATATATATTACAAATTGGGTATTGGACAATTGGGGTTTGGTATTAACAAAAAATAGGCAAAGAGTGTTGAAATTTTAATCAGCGAGCTTTCGAAACGTACGCATCTCTTCCTCGGGCTTTCAGCTGACATTAGAATCGAGCCGTAATTAAAACAAAAATACAATGCGTTACAATATTAGAATCTCTCTCTTATCTACATGAGTGTTCGTATGTGAGTTTACTTCTCTCTCTCTCTCTCTTTCTATCTCGTCTCTCTCAATCATTCCTACTCATGCTGCTCTCTCTATAATATATATATATATATGACCATATATATATATATGAGCTAGTTGCTCGTTTTGGGGATAGCGCTGGTGGTTCGAACCCCGCAATATACCTCGGAGGTAGTAAGGTCCTATATTAGTTTTACATCGTAGGTTCTACTCTATCAGCCTCTCTGCCTCGAAACAAGAGATTCTGTCTGAGTCGAATTTATGCAGGGATGCCGTGCGCTGGAACGGAACTCCTATCAGTATGATAAAATCTGCAAAACTGCATAACCCTGGCAATGATAATAAGCATTGTACGTACAGTGATTAATAAGCCATTGTACAATGACAATGATAATAAGCAATTGTACGCTAACAGTCGATAATAAGCATTGTACGTAAGAATGATTAATAAGCATTGTAGTAAGCAATGCACTAATAAGCATTGAGCGTAAGCAATCCATTAATTAGCATGTAATGTGAACAATCATAATTAGCATTGTATGTAAACAAATCATAAATTAGGCATTGTAATGTAAGCAATCCATAATTAGGCCATTGTAACGTAACTGTGGTAATAAGCATGTAGCGTAACAAATGTAATAAGCCAGTGGTACGTAACAATGATAATAAGCATTGTAGCGTAACTGCCCTGGTAATAAGCATGTACGTAACAATGATAATGAAGCATTGTAGTAACCAATGATAATAAGCATTGTAGCGTAACATTGATAATAAGCAATTGTACGTTAAAATCATAATTAAGGCATTGTACGTAACATGTGATAATGAAGCATTAGATTTAGCGAGAGCTCGTCCGCACTATCCGAATCATTAACGGACTGTGATGTAAGGGCGACTCCTTCCTCTCTTCCTCGTGCTCTCGTCTCTTCTCGTCTCCTCGTCTGATCTCGATCTCTCTCCTCTCTCTCTCTCCTTCCTCGCTCTCTCTCATCGTCTCTCTTCTCTCTCCCTCTCTCTCTCTCTCTCTCTCTGCTCTCTCCGGTCTTTCTCTCTCCTCGTGTCTCGCTCTGCCGCTCTCCTCGTAGTCCTACTCCGCTCTCTTTCTCTCTCGTCGGGTCCGTCTCTTCTCCGGTGGGTTCTACGGGGAGGGACAGGTGTGACAGCGTGCTAGGTGGGAGAGGGCGGGGGAGGATGGAGCCCGGCCCACGGCCGGGCTTAGACGGAGCGGGGGAGGTCGGGTACGCGGTGCCTCACCGGCCTCGCGTTGGCTCAGGTCTCTCTCTCTCTCTCTCTGTCTCTGCCCTCTCCGCGCTCGTCCTCGATCGTGCTTGTCTTTTCTCTGTTTCGTCTCTTGTAGATACTGTTGACTATGTCTTATTCTGTTTCTGTTCTTTGTTCTTTCCTTTCATAACAACGGCTGGCCGGGCCAGCGGGTCGCTGAAAATCCTCTCTCTATGCAGGCGCAACAGGGAGCCGGAGCGTCAACTCAGCGAGTAATTCCGTTAAGAAAACGTAGAGAAAAGTCGCGGGCGCGCGAACGCTTTTCGTTAACCCGCTGACATTATCCAGTCGTCGGTTGTTCCGCGCCAGGCGAGGACGTTGTTCTGGTTTTCCGAATGGAGGCAATGCCGTTTGAATAACGTCCTCGTCAGCGTCAAGATTCTCCGCACGTAGAGCAGGGAATTGACAGAGCGGGTAGCGCGGTTTCAGTAAGCGTGGGCGAGCACGGAATGGTTTCGTAGGCCGGTCGGGGAGTGGGTTAGCGAGAAAGAGAGTCGAAGTTTTCGTCTGTGCGAGGTGGTAGTGACGGACAGCAGCAGCGAGACAGCCAGCGGCGAGATGCGCGCCAGGTGGCGCCGTCCATAGGCTAGCGCGGCGACGGCTAAATCATGGTTTGTGGAGGTGAATATATGTCACTAGTGAACTCTGCGTCCCCGTCTAGAGCATCTACGGCTCTCCGCTCCTCGTTAATCACCCCTCGTGTTTAATCAACGGCATAAACGCAGTGTCGATATGCAGAATCAGGCCTCGATTTCGCACGAATCCGGCCGGTACTTGTCGAATGGATCCGGTACTGACTTTTGTTACGTCGTCGAGCGTTTCAAGTAAAGTCGGAGATTTCACGGCTGCAAAGGGTCGAAGTAGGCGAAGTACCGGGTGCCTGGCTCTAGAAAGGAAGAGCTCGAGTGAAGCCCCGATGGAGTTGAGCATGACAAAGGAGAGCCGTCTTGCGATGGGCGAGGCTGGGGACGGGGCTAGGAAGCTGTCGGAGGAGAAAGCGCTCGGTCGCGAGAGAGAGAGAGAAAATCGATGGAGAGAAGCCGGGAGCAGCCTACATTGCAGTCTGCTTGGCCGGTAAGATGATATGTGTGAGGAGGTGGAAAGCTCCTGTTGTCTGCAACCGGCCGTCCCGCGCGGCGCACGAGGCAGGACAGCATAGCGAGTATGGTAGCCATAGCACATAGTCGGCAAGGCAGCCTAGCAGTAATAAGCGGCATGGTAGCATATGTGCAGGCAGCAATAGCAGTATGGTCGCGAATCGGAGCATAGTGATGCATGGCAAGTATAGCAGTATAGCGGCATGGTAACATTAGTGCAGGCAAGCTTAGCAGGTATATGTAGCATAAGACAAGCATAGTGCAGGCTAGGACTTAGCCAGTATGGCAGCATGGTAGCATAGTGCAGGCAGTATAGGCAGTATGGGAGGCATAGCAGCATAGTGCAAGGCAGCCTAAGCAGTATATGCGGCATGGTAGCATAGTGCAGGCAGCATGAAGCAGTATAGGCGGCATTGGTAGCATAGTGCAGAGCAGGCTTGAGGCAGTATACGGCGCCATGAGTAGGCAATAGTGGCAGGAGCCAGCTTAGGCAGTATGTGATACACCAAGCCATTCATAGTGCAAGGACAGCATAGCGAGAAAGTAATACTGCGGCATGGTAGACAGTAGAGTAGCATGAAGGCAGACATAGAGCAGTAATAAGTGGCGGCAATGGTAATGCATAGTGCAGGCGCAGCTATAGGCAGTAAAGGTAGTCATGAGGTAGCATAGTAGCACGGACAGCATGAGTGCAGTATAGCAAGGGCGATCGTAGCATAAAGTGCATGGCAGTATAGCAGGTAATGGTAAGGCATAGACAGCATACGTGCAGGCACTTAGGCAGTTATAGGGAGGCGGACATGAATAGGTAGGGATAGTGCAGGGCAGTATAGCATAATGGTAGCGATAGCAGCATAAGTTGCAGGGCAGATTAGCGCTAGTTATGGTGACGATAGGCAAGAATAGGTGCAAACAGAGCTAAAGCAGTATGGATAGCATACCAGAGCGGATAGGGCAGGGGCAGCATAAGCAAGTAGTAGGTAGCATAGCTAAGAGACATAGGTTGTAGGAACAGCTGAGGGGACAGTATAGAGCGGCAAGTAGATAGGCAGGTGAGTGTTTCAGGCAGCTTATGGAAAGTATGGTACGCATAGCACGCATAGTGCAAGAGGACAGACCACAGCCACCGACGGCTTTTAGCATGTATGGTAAGCATACGCCACAATAGTAGCAGCAAGTATACGCAGTAATGGTAGCATAGTTGCAACGAGGCAAGCGTGTAGGCAGTATGGTAGGCAATAGCAGCATAAGTCAGAGCGCCAGTATAAGGATAGTAATACGGCATAGAGCGAATTAGGTGCAGAGGCAGGCTTAGCAGTATGGTAGCATTAGCAGCATAGTGCACGGCAAGTAATAAGCAAGTATAGCGGCATGAGTAAGCATAGTGCAAGCAGCTTAGCAGTATAGGCGCATATAGAGCAGCATACAGTGCAAGCAGCTTAGAACAGTCATAGGCGCTAATGGTAGCAAGAGTGCAGGCAGCTTAGCAGATAGCGTAGCATAGGCAGCTATAGGTGCACATGAGGCATCTTAGCAGTGTGTAGGGGCAGGCAGTCTGTAGCATGGTAGACATAGATGCGGGCAGCCCTTAGTAAAAGTAAAGTGTAGCAGGCAGTCATGTAGGCATGGGGTAGAGCATAGTGGCAGGATGTAGTAGGCAGTGGGTAGCAGGCAGTGTGTAGCATAGCAGTGCGGGAGCACTGAGCAGTGTGGTATGTGGAGGGCATAGACAGTGGATGTAATGTAGCCTATATGAGCAGTGTGTAGGGCATAGTCAGTGTAGTGGCATATGCAGATGTGTAAGCACGGCAGTGTGTAGCGAAGCAATGTGTAAGACATAGCAGTGTGTTGAGCATGAAGCAGGTGGTAGCAGCCGCCCACGGAAGTAAGGTGTAGCATTGCGAGGTGGTGTAGACAGGGCAGTGTGTAGCAATATCAGTGTGTGTAGCATAAATCAGGTGTGGTAGGCAATAGCAGTGTGTAGCCATAGCAAGTCGTGTAGGCATAGCAGTGTGTAGGCATATCAGTGTGAATAGCAGGCAGTGGCTACTACCGCAGCGAGCGTAAGATGAGCGGTGAGGAAATGCACATCAGCTGCGGGTCGAGAGAGCTGTGATTGCCTGATCCCTCCCTCCCTCCTCCTGTACGGGGCGGGTTTGCCGCATAAATACGTTATCGCATATGTGTACTAATCTCGTAATTTATGACGCGCGTGTATTTAGGCATCGAGTTGGCGAGCGGAATTAAACAGGCGCTGACGAGAGAAAGCGATTATGTTTGGTAGCAGGCGTCGGAATTTTCGGTGGCGGATTATTTAATGTTAGAAGAGAGAGAGAGAGAGTGAAGAGAGAGAGAGAGAGAGAGAGAGAGAGAGAGGGAAGGGAGAGAAGGAGAAGAGGGGAGGGGAGAGGAGAAGGGAGAAAGACGGAGAAGAGAGAGAAGAGAGAGCGCGAGAGAAAGAGAGAGCGCCAGAGAAAGAGTGAGATGGATAGAGAAAGAGAGAGAGAGAAGAAAGAGAGAGGGGAGGAAGAGAGAGAGGAGAGAGCGCGAGAGAAAGAGCGAGAGCGCACAGAGAAAGAGTGGAAGATGGAGTAGAGTAAAGAGAGAAGAGAAGAAAGAGAGAGGGCGAAGAGAGAAAGAAAGGAGAAGCGAGGGGGAAGCGGCGCGAAAGAAAGAGAGAAGAGAGAGGAGAGAGAGAGAGAGAGCGTGCGCGCCGGAGGGGCGAGGAGAGAGAAGGGAGGAGGGATGGGGCAGAGAGGATAATAATGAGCGCTGACGTGGCAGGCGGGGAAACTTAATTGCCTGAAATTATCGCGTGCGAACTTTTATATTGTGAAATTATTTATAGCACGCGCGACGGATTTTTTCCCCCGGGTGGCATGCGACGAGAGCGTCCCCTATGCCGTGGCGGAGCTCTTTCGCAATATCGCCTATAAAGCTGCAAGCGCACTAAGCTAAATAACACAGCCGCCTCTGTTATAATACTATCTAGTATCAATATATTACATCTATGCAATTCGACGCTTACTGGTTTGCTGCTGCTGCTGGTTTAAATGTTGTTAGAATAGGATTACTCAAGACGGTGAGACACTAAGGACTTAAAGGATAAAGGATGTGGTCTGGAGATGAGAAGGAGAGAGAGATGAGAGAGAGAGTTGGAGAGAGAGAAGATGGATGAGAGATGAGAGAGATGAGAGAGAGATGAGAGAGAGATGATGAGAGAGAGAGAGAAAGAGAGAAATGAGAGAGAGATGAGAGAGAAAGAGAGAAAGTAGAGAAATGAGAGTAGAAAGAGGAGAAAGAGGGAGATAAGAAGAGAAGGAGAAAGAGGTAAAGAGAGATAAAGTATGTAAAATATGAGGAGCCGGAGATGAGGGAGAGAGGAGAGGGGAGAGAGGGAGAGAGGAAAGAGAGGGAGAGATGGGAGAGAGAGAGAGAAAGAGAGCAGAAGCGAGGGAGTAGGGAAGAGAGGTTAAGGAGAGTGAAAGGAGGCAGGTCGTGCCAAATGACACCCATAATTGTGCATAATGTTTGTTACCGCGTACTTTTCTGAAGAAAATTTCCTAGGNACAACACATTTTTTAGGCATCCGGATTACCATATGGAATAAGAAAAAATAGCCATAACAGGCAATGCAGCACGATTATTCTCAGAAAAATTTCCGCTTCGCATAAATCCAATCTGCCTGTGAAAGATTTGAGTTCGCATCGACGCAGCTAGCAATTAGGAAGAACAACCCTAGAAAAAAAAAATCGCGCGTGCAATTTGTCCTGACAGTTTTCATACTGCGGATGGATATCAATTTTAATTGAATCGAGCAATTGGGGATTTACGTCGCGTTCTTCACTCGCAGGCAAGTGTTCGATCTGCTGCAGCGATGGATCGGCGTGTGTAGGCTGGATCTGGCGTGTAACAACGTCA
>NW_014581136.1:0-22157 GCF_000485595.1 Priapulus caudatus
TGACAGTTGCCTGAATGTAATGATCAGTCTATCATACAAATGGCGTGACTGCTGGTCTTGGGTTGGATTAAAGTTTGCAACAAGGTATTTTGATAGATGTTACTTAACAGTAAACACTATAACGACAAATCCAAGGTTTGCGATATTAACGTTTTATTAATAGTATGCTCTTTATAATTATTAATTCTTTTATTGTTTTGTACCTAGCACTGACACGATGATGTTTACTCTTTAGTCTTAGGCTGAACTTGCATGTTGCACTGTAGCTATGCAGTTCTTGATTCAATTGGTACTTATGATTGGTCAGATATGTTGTAGCAAGCAGCAAACCTATTCACTCCCCCTACTTCCAACACGTCCCTCTTTCTCCTCTTCTCCCTCCCCCCTCTCGATCCTCCGCATCCCCCTATCCATACCTGCTACGCTCCTCCTCCTTCCTCTTCCTCTCCTCCTCCTATCCTCTCCTCTGCCCCTACTCCTCTTCATGACTTCTCGTTTCTCTCCCCTATACCATTCACTTCTACTCTCATACTTTACCTCCTCCTCCACCTTCTTCTCCTGCCCTACTCTCTTCCATGGACTTCATCTTATTCCATCCGTTCTCGATCCTCTCTCCTCCTGCCCACTTATACCTCTCCATGACATTCATTCGATCTCCATGAATTCCGCTCCTCCTTTCCTCTCCTCCCTCTCCCCCCTACTCATGACTTTCTGATCCTCTCTCTACTACTGCCCTCTCTACTCCTGCCCCACCTTCATTCGTATCTCATCCGCTTCTCCGTCTTCTCCTCCCTCTCCTCTCCCCTATCCATACTTTTCCGCTCGACCTCTCCTGCCCTATACTCCTCCTCATGACCTTATTCGATTCTTTCCGCTCTCTCCTCCTCCTCCTTACTTCTTTTTTTTGATCTCATCATCTTCGCTCTCTCCAACTCCTCCTCATCCCTATCCATCACCTTCTCCTCTCTCCCCCTATCATCTACCTTTCCCTCCTAGGTCGTTTATGTACAACAGGGTAATTAATATATGTACAGATAGTGATATTCTCAGCTGAAGTGCTCCTGCTACGTTAATTGGATTTTTATCTAGGGTTTAGGGAATTAGCATGTACGGTTGCTAACAATTAACAGTACTGCATGGTGTCAGCCCAGTGAGTTTTATATCGACTGGTGCTTGGAGCCACTTGCTCTAGCGCTGTTGGTAGCGTTGCGGCTGTAATGGAGCATGAGCGTGGAATGTTCGAACGGTGGAAGTGGCGCGAGGTCGCATAGGATTTCAAATAATGGATTCATAAATAAGTTTCAATGATGTTTTTATCGTCTATTTAATCCTCTATCAATCATGCATTAACACGTATCTTTTATTTCTGGGACGATGTATTGTTTAAGTAGTATAATATAGTGCCGACTTGTATGGGACGCGTTGTATTGCTATGGGCCGACTTGCTATGGACGAGTCTGTATGTAGGCCGAGCTCCGTATTAGGCAAAGTTTGGTCCGAAGTCGACCCGGATCCTTAAACATCTCTGGCTACGCAGCTAATTACTATATGTAATACTAGTAGATTACTATAGTAGATATACTAGTATTAGTAGTATTGGTCCGGATAGGCTCTAGACAAGCGAGATGTAAATTGTTATTGTCGACTATCTAATATACCTTCTACTATATATAGCGGAATACATATCTAGATGGTTTTCAGTTCAATACATCAATCAAAATACTGTATATTTATTTTGTATTGTTCCTTTCAGTTCCTTTGAATTGGAATTACGTTGGGTTTCTTTTGTTATCGAGAAATTAGATGGCGATTATTGCGCACTGTCGACTAGTTATCAGTATCACATAATATGTTATAATATAGAATCATCATATAAATGTTATAGTTACGTGATATCTGTTTATGGTTATAAATTGACACTCTGCCTGCGTGACACTTATCGGTGATATATTTCATAGTATTTAGTAGGGGCGTAAATCCGGTGGGGGGGGAGATGGGGGCATGGGGGGATGCATGATGCACCCCCCCCCGTCTTTGAAGGAGTGGGATTGCTGGGCAACTAATTATCCCCTGAGATTAAAAAAAAAAATGTTAAAAGTATGGTTGAAACATACAAACGTGAAATTGTGAGAATTGCATTTCTTTTACCCCCGGTGTTTTAATACGATGTTTATTATATATATCAGTAATCCCCTAAACTGTGTAGCTTCTGAAGTGTATGGAAAAGTGTTTTTTGATCCTATTGTAGGGTTGAGTCTAGGGTTGAGATAAGTGTCATCAGACATGAGAATATGGCCACGTATGCTCAGATTGCTAGGAAATGGCTAAAATATTTAAATTGTTCTGGGGGGCATGCTCGGGCAGACCCTCTAGCCTGGATGCCTACGGCACCGTGACTGCTGCGCAGCCAAGGTTAATTTGCGACCCGGTATGCGATCATCCTCCCATTGTCGGATACGAGATTTACGCCCGCTGATTTAGTCATATGATATTTGTTGCTAGATTTTTTTCACCGTGAAAATGAGGTCTTCTGTACATGGATATGTATGCTGAATTAAGCAATAAGATTTAGATAATATAATAACTAAGCAGAGCAACGAGTAGCTTATTTTATAAATTAGATGTGTAGGTAGGATGTCTATTGTATTTTGTTGTAGGATTTAGGTGTGTAATGTTTGATAGTTTAATATATGGCGGTACTATTGTATCAAAACAACACTCTGATTTGATATATTTGTTGATTGTAAAAATGTTTATTTGCAATCTACTGTTCATTCTCGTATGAGATATTATTACATTGATGACTGTGATTTCGATTCTTATGATTTTCTTCGATGTTGATAGAATGGTTAAATATGCTCGGTGAGGTCTTATCGTTCCAATCCGATTTTTCGATGATGATGCGTTTTGAATTTTGTAGTGCCCAGTATTTATTGTAGCGGTTTTTTGATCTGTCTGCATGCCGCTTTGGTGAGTTAATTCAAAGTCGAATCGGAACTCGTCTGTCATTCTTATTTCTCTTTTTTCCCATTGTATTGTCTTTCTTCTTCTCTCTCTCTCTTCTCTTCCTCTCTCTCTCTTTTTTTTTCTCTATCTCTTTCCTTCTCTCTCTCTCTCTTTCTTTCTTTCCTCCCTCTCTCTCTCTCTATCTTACTCTCTTTCTCTCTCCTCATCTCTCTCTCTTCTCTCTCTCTCGCTCTCTTTCTGCTTTCCTCCTCTCCATTTTTCTTTTCACCCTCTCTCTCTTCCTCTTTAGGAGTACGGCGCTTTCTCTCCTTCTTCGATTCCCTCTCTTCTCTCTCTCTTTCTCTCTCTTTTTTCTTCTCCTCTCTCTTCTCTCTCTCTCTCTCTCTCTCTCTTGATGCGGCGCTACGCGTCTTCTCCGCCTCTCGAGCGCATACGCAGCGCGCCGCCTTCTCTTCGTCTTTAACTCTAGCGCTACACTTCTTTCTTTCTTTTTCTTTCTTTTTTATCGCTCTCTGCTGCTCTCCCGTCTTTCTCTCTCTTCTCTTCTCTTCCTCTCTTCGCTAGCGCGGTACGCACGTCATCTTCTCCTCTCTCTCTCGTGCGCGGGTGCGCCCCCGGAGCGTTCAGAATCGTTTTTACTACAATGTGAGAAATATGGTTATGAAAGCTGAAACTATTTTTTGCTTTTTTTCGGAGATAGTTGCGCGGAAATATGGATAATCGAGATTTTCTATTCCCAGGGGTTATTGTGGGATTCGGGATCGGCAAAATACCGGGTATCCCGATGAATCCCGGGATGGATTGGAGCGCTGGTTTATATATGGGTGTCATTGCATCATTGGTAGCCAAAAAACACATTTGATGATATTTGTTGCTTGTAAATGTTATTAGCATATACTGCTTCATTCTCGTAGAGCAATATTATATTACTTGATGTGATAGATTCATTGATTTCTCCGCCGATGTGATAGATTTGTTATTACTCGGTGTGGAAATTATGTTCGATCGATCTTGTTCGATGCATGATGCGTTGATTCTGGACGTGCCCAGGATCCTACATGTTCAGGTTTTTTGTGTCCGCTGCAATGTCGTTTTAGTTGATCAGAGCTCCCGAGGAACTTTTCCCGCGGTAGCGTCGGACGCGCCATTCAGTCCTCGGGATTGGACAGATTTCCTCTCGGTCGAGTTTCTGTGGGGTGTGTGTGGGGGGGGGGGTTAAGTGATACTATATATTGTTCTTGGTCATAGGCTAGGTAATTATAACAGGTGGAGTATATATTTATAATAAATATCTTAATTGTATTTTAAATATTCCTGTTATAGGCTTAATTATGTTATAATATTATCAAGAGTAATTATTGGATTGCTATTATTGTAGCGCCTACTTCTTGATTTATTATTATATAATATATTTATAGTATATATATAATTATATACGGGGCCGCGGAGCCGTGTTTGAAGTGGTTCCTTTTGATGTCACGATCAGTTAGAGCGGATTTTGTGATAACGCGGTGTGGCTAAGGGTGGGGGCGTGCTACGGGAAGGGGTTGTCCATACTCGCGCGCAGCGCCGGAATTTTAAGCTCTAATAATAATAAGATTAATTTATCGGTGTTACCACGTCATCGGGGCCCCGAATCGTGGGTCAGCGTGTTGTACTATAAGATTAACGAATGAATACACGTCGGCCCCCGCCCATCGGCGTTTGGACGTCAAGCATCCTATCAGCAGTCAGGTGCTATCTGTGATTGTATGTACCATGCAGCGATGCTTGTCCTGCTTAGCGGTGAGATTTTCGCCAACTTTTGGCTAACCGAATCGGTCAGCTTGCGTGTCGTTAGCGACCGACGATGTTAGCCGGCTGAGATGTCCGAGATGTGGCAATGTGAACTTGACGTGTATGTACGTGAGGCGCCCACCGGATGCATTGCTAGGACATAGCTTTCGCTCGAGCTAATGGTAGTGGGCATTTGATGATCTGTGCAAGATTACGTTCTCCTCGTTTCAATGCATGCATCCGAGAATATGTTCGTGTGTAGACGAAAAGCAGCGAGATGACACGGTGGCTTGTTAAAGCCCAATCGGTTTCTTTAGCTGTAGCTTAGTTTTTGCTTGCGCTGCGCGCACCCACACTCTCTTCTCTCTTTTCTCTCTTCTCTTCTCTCCTCCTCTTCTCTCTCTCTGTCTGGTTCTCTCGCTTCTTTTCTCGCTTCCTCTCGCTAGTGCTGTGTGTTGCAAATCTTCTACATGCCTTTAGGACTTACTTGTTTAGTTTTACGATATAGAAGATTTTTATCATGTAGGCTAGTATTATGGCTATAGGTTATTACTATGTCTCCCAACTCTTCTTCTCTCTCTCTCTCTTCTCTCTCTCTATCTCTTCTCGGCTTCTCTTTCTCTCTCTTTTCTGCTGTCTCTCTCGCTTTCTTCGTCTCGCTATCTTCTCGCTAGTGCATGTTGTGTTGCAAATTTATAATGTAGGTTCATGTTGGTTTTCACAGTTCTATCGTAGTGAGTGTGACCGCGACTTTGCTAGAGGACTGTTCTGAGCGTGAGGGGCAGAGTGTGTAATATATTATAGATCATGAGAGAATTTGATTAGAGGGTCAAGTACGAGTGTGCTACATATTGATGCAGCGCGTTCGTTGTTATTCGGCGTGTGTGCATGTGTGTGCGCTGCGCGGTGTGTGTTGTGCGTTGATGGGCGTGTGTGGTGTATGTGTGTGTGTGACTGTGTTGTGTGTGTGTGTGTGATGTGTGAATCTGTGTGTGTGTGTGTGTGTGTGTGTGTGTGTATATGGTGTGCCAATGTGTGTATGCGTCAAGAACGATATGATTGTATGTCTATCGGCTTTATCTAGGTCTTCACTCACCATTATCCCGGTCGCAAGTCCTGTATTGAAGTAGTGTCGGCTACAGGTTGGTGCTGCATGTCGTTTTTGCATGTTCGTCTGATGTTCGTTCGCAGGCAACGAACATGATGCGTGGCGATGTCTGTTATGGTCAACCCATGGTGTCTGGGCGACTTCATCCGCTCTGACGTCGACGCCGCCGACGGTAGGCGAGTGGCGGAACGTCACGCCACTGGACGAATGTAATATGGCGGCAGTGTTAGGCGTGACGTGTGTTGAATGAGAAGTATTTGTTAAGATTATTAGATGTATTGTTTAGCTCTTGATTGATAAAGTTCTATGAATGTCCCGTTGTGAGGCACGCCGTTTTTCTGTCATTCTTTTTCTCTCCTCTCTTTCTCTTTGTTTTCCTCTCTCTTCTCTTATCCTCTCTTGTTATTTTTCTGTCTCTTTCTCTCTATTCGTCTTTGATTTCTTTCTGTTTCTTTCTTTTCTCTCTCTTCTTGCTGTCTTTCTTTCCTTTGTTCTCTCTGTCATTCTTTTCTTTTCTATTCCCTCTTCTGTAATTCTCTTTTCTCTCTCTTGTTTCTCTTTCCTCTTTTTTTTCGCTCCTTTCTCTCTCTCTCTTATCTTTTTCCTCTCCCTTTCCCTGTCTGTCTTCTCCTTGTGTTTCTTAATAAAACTGTCGCGTTGTCGGTTTGGGTGTTTTCTGGGACGGGATGGCAGGACGGCGTAAGACTTCTGGGACATGCCGGCACGCCCGTGGGATCTTCTGTTTCGTTTTTGGGGTACCTCTGTCACACAGAATCACGTGCGGCCTGATCGCGAAGAAGTACGGGGCGCGATAGGACGGACGCGGGGTTTCGTTCCACTGCCTCGTGGTTGCGATGCTGTGTCGTGGGGCGACGAGGGTGGTGGCTGGGGATGCTCGCATGAGATTTCTCATCGGAATTCGTGTGCGGTACGTGATTTAATTAATATAATTCATGATGGATTCAGATGTCTAATTCAGGATTTATTCGATATTGTCGTATTTTGGGGGAGGGGGGTGTTGGATATATCGTGGGGATTCGTGGATTTGCGAAATGTGCTGCTGAACGTATTCGATGATTGAATTGTTCATAGCTTTAGTTGCTATTGCGCTGGTTGTGTGTGGATGGTGGCTGTGGGGGGGGGTCAATTTTCAGTATTATATGTACACGTATATGTACAGTAAACTTATGTGCAAAGATTGAATTTCTTATCTTCAAATTGCATTAACTTACGATATGCGTACGTGAATAATCAATTGCTTACGAATACTACATATATATTAAAGTAATTATTAATAATTGGATATTAGTTATTAGGATATTATTTGGGCGAGAGGGGTAGCGACACTCGCACGTATATAGCTAAGCATGGAACCATGAATACATATTCGTGGAACCCGAGATTGCATAGGCTAAGGCCAACGCGTGCCCTCGACAAAATTATATATTTATATATTAAATTAGGTTATGTTATTGTTCGTATCCATAGGGCGTGTCGTTTCCGTGTTTTACCGGGCTGATGGGCGTGTGGGCGCCTCCGCAAGAGAGAAGCGCTCTGGTGTCTTACGGAATATCAGGGGGGCACGGCGGCAAATTCATCGTCTTGCCTCTAGGCAGCCTACTGTGCAGCTTTGCGAGCTGGGATTCAATCTTCTACGTATTCGGTAAGGTTGTCGGTCTACTCGGGTTTAGGTATGTTTAGATGGCCCGCTGTGCAATGTATAATTATCTTGTGTACTGAAACTTCGTTGTTAAATACATTCTATAATGTATTTTACTCTATTCTGTAATGTATCTTTTTGTTTTAATTAATTGTCGTAGATAGCATTGTGATTAATGGTTGTCGTGTACTGAAATTTAATCGTCAAAACACATTAATTCTGTGGCAATTTTTTAGGATTTGCATGTAAGATTTTTGCTCGTTTACGTGCACGTGGGCAGGAGTGCAGTGCATGATGGGACACTAAAATTTCATTGTCTAGTAGACCATTAAGTCCATTGAGCTCCGAAAAATTGGCTGGCCACCTAAGCTCCTAAAGATGATCACGTCATTCCAGGAAGACATGCAACGCACTGTCCAGTACGACTGTTGATTCTCGGACCCCTTTCCAATCAACAACGGTGTAAAGCAAGGCTGTGTAGGCCTACTCGCTCATACACTATTTGGCACCTTCTTTTTTCTGCTGCTTTCACATGCCTTTCGCTCATCAGACGACGGTGTGTACCTTCGCACACGCAGTGATGCATGGAGACTTTAACCTCGCGCGTCTTCGAGCAAAGACCAAGGTACAACGAGTACTGATCAGGGAAATGCTGTTTGCAGACGATGCCGCTCTTGCGTGTATTCAGAGGAAGGCCTCCAGAGGCTATTCAACTGCTTTGATCAAGCATGCAGAGATTTTACCCTGACCATCAGCCTCAAGAAGACCAACGTTATGTGCCAATATGTAAATAACATTCCTACGATCTGCATCGGCAATTAAACCCTTGAAGTGGTCGAGGATTTTACATATTACGGTTCCACCATCTCTGGCAACCTGCCACTCGACATGAAACTCGACAAACGCATTGGTAAATTAAGCAGGAACAGCGATGGCTCGCCTTTCCAAGAGGGTCCGGGAGAATGCCATGCTTACAATAAATGCACAGATGAAGGTGTACTAAGCCTGTGTACTCAGCACCTTGCTGTACGGTAGCGAAACATGGGCACTCTACACCAGCGCCTCAACGCCTTCCATCTGCGCTGCCTCAGATGAATTCTCGGCATCACATGGCAGGACCGTGTCCCAAACAAAGACGTTCTGAAAAAAGCAAACAGTCCAAGCATGTTCGCTATGCTTTTACAACAACGCTTGCGATAGCTTGGACATGTCATGCGTATAGAGGATGATCGGATCCCCAAAAAAAGTCCTGTATGGTGAGAGAGCGGACTGGCTACCAGACCACTGGAAAACCTTAGACTCTACGTTTATTAAGAGATGTCTGCAAAACAAGAAATGAAGGGCATGTGACATCAACCAGAAAATGGAAAGCCATATGCAGCAGACCCAGACTGGAGGCAGATGCGTATGGGTCAGGTGTGAACAGACAGTGACAGAAGAGGATATGAGCAGTGGACAGGAAAAAGAGCAACTCATGAAACGAGAAACAGATGCTTCATCGCAAGCCTAATAAGTCTATACATGCAGAATCTGCAACAAGGCTAAGCCGCTTGTTCAAAAATCGGACTGCATAATTCACAGCCGGGCGCTGCCAAAACTTAAGGCACTAAAACCACGCCTGCAAACTCCATCGTCTCCCGAGACAGACGGATGCCAACAGATATATTACGACATACATTTGGGCTCAGCAGTACGTGGTGCCTCGTGATTACCTCTCCGTTGATACGTTTCTTTCTCTATGCCATTCCTCCTCTGACCAATCTCCTCTCCCGTAGTTGTCTCCTAATGCGTCCCGTATTTGTATCCTGGGCGTGGCTTTTCCGTGACCACGTGTCCTGGTAACGTCCACGTGGCACGGTGACGGACCCCAACCCTAACACTACGGAGGGATCTGCTCTAGAAAATGTTTACAAGCTATATTACTAACAGGGCACAATATATATAATCTACTGCGATGGGGGACATTTGCTCATCTATTCTTGCAGTGACATGCAGCGCTCCACACGGATAGACGCTAGGTCCACTTTTGTTCTTGGTATACATAAATGATCTCCCATCTGCACCTATTTTTGCTGTAAGACTGTTCGCAGATGACAAATAAAATCAAGAGCGTATAAAGAAGGAGAGCATACAACGGTAAAATGCTGAAACTATGCTGCAGTATTAGTCGAATTAATAAACTTTTCCCGTTTTATCTTGACGATCCTTTGCAGTATTATTGATTAGCTGTCTTACCTTGTTCATATAAAACAAACCGCATGTCCCTACGATGCCCCTACGCTGAGATAATGAGCGGTGAAAATCTGGTATTTTCGCCGAAAACCGACTCGAGATCAGTGTGTACTGCATCCGTCTCTCGAAGTGTTATTACTTCGAGAAACCTCGCGTGCTTCCGTCAATGATTGACAAATGGAATGAATGACGTCTGTTATTGATTGCCATAGTGATGACCCCCACCTGTGCCCACCTCACGCTGGATGTATAAACTCTGGTAGTATTACGTGAGTCAGCGCCACTATGGCGCTACACAGCGGCGACCGGAAGCGACACACTGGAAACACGTACGTATCCTACGTATCCTACACTAATCTCGAGTCGGTTTTTGGTGAAAATACCAGATTTTCACCGCTCATTATCTCAGCGTAGGGGCATCGTAGGGACATGCGGTTTGTTTTATATGAACAAGGTAAGGCAGCTAATCAATAATACTGAATCAAAGGATCGTCAAAATAAAACGGGAAAAGTTTATTAATTCGACTAATACTGCAGCTTGGTTTCAGCATTTTACCGTTGTACGCTCTCCTTCTTTATCTGCTCTTGATAAATTGTATACATTAATACAACCCAGACAATAGGTAGATATATACTAAGTTACTAACACTTACTTCTGTATATTATGCGCTTGCCTACCCCTATTTATAATATGCAATCCTCGCATAGGGATCAGCTTTCTAAATCAGTATTTTATCCGGCCGGTAAATTATCGAAGAAAATAGTAAAATGCATCAAGTTTTCTAAGCGTATAGATTATACGACCCTAGTGTATAGAGTATACTGATGTTATTGATCTATAACATCAAACTTGCAAAATTAATGTAAGGTTTCTTAAATAACTAATAACCTAGACTGTTTCCAATTATTTTGCATTGAGCGCGAATGTGCATGTTTATTTATATCGTTAAATACATGTTATATTATGTTTATGTGATATTAGGTAAGATTGACAACACTTGTATCTCAACAATTACTATCTATGCTATTAAACTGCATTTCATTTAAATGGGTTGAATTTTTCCGATTTCCACTTAATAGGAATCGAATTAAAATTAATTTAATAGTAATAATATTCATTATTCATATATTTTTGATATATGATGCTTCTCAAATATTTGTTGTGGTTCTTTTTCGCATCGGTAATAAGCATTGTACCGATAAAGTCATTGTCGATGTTCAAACTTTTGTTTGCAGTGATTAGTTAAAATGTCACATGTATACTATAACTGTTTTTAATTTTCTTGTAAACCAAAAAAAAGTTTGTAACTCAGGTTTCATATATTATAGAATATTCATTATCTTGGATTTTTGTCATCATGTTATTTCGTAATCTACTGGAGTGGCTGACTGGAAGATTGAATTATTGTCATTTTGCCCTCCTTCACTGCTATTTATTTAGTTTCATTCGTTATAAATTTGTCAGAAGTCAGAAAATTGCTTTTAAGCTACGCGTGTTTATCATTGAAAATATTCAAGATTGCTTCCACTCGTAGAGTCTCATTCACACTATAACATAATAGTCAGATATATTCAGTCAAATCTCTGTCTATATTTTAGAATCAAAATGTACTGACTATGTTAATTGATAATGTGTACAAGCATTGAAAACCTGTGCGCTGCTTATTGATCGTGCGTGCACAAATACTTATTTCTCAAGCTTGAAGTTTTCTTGTGGCTAGTGTTGGCTAATAAAGCGGATTTGCTTGTGTTTCACTATAATACCAACAAAGACATTTCAATACTTCTAATTTGAAGCGTTTTTAGATTAAAAACAAACGTACAATTTGCGTTAACAACGTACATGCATGATATCGCAAGTACATGATATCAAATTATTTGCAATAACACTTTTTATGTTTGTATTTCCTGGAGGATACGATGCGTTATAAAAAAGAAATAACACAAAGATGTACTGTCTTGTTTTATCCTCCATACGATTTCACTCTTTTTTCCTTATCTCGTCGTTCTCCATTCCTATTCATCATCAAATTTTGTTTATTTGTTGGTTATCTTCTGTAGTCAATTGTGTGAGGTGTGCGTGCGGGCGTGCGTGTGCGTGTGCTGTTGTGCGCCGAGGCGTATGCGCTGCTCAGCCGCGAGCGCACGTGTTGTGCTGCAATAATGACTATAGTTGTGTGTGTAGTGTGTGTTGCGAGGAAGAGGAGAGAGAACTGCGTGCGCGCCAGCTATAATCAAGAAGTGGTTTATATACTTACAGACATAAAATTTTCCTTATACGGCGAAGATTAAAATTACAAATAACTATATAATACCGCGTATACTAATTGTTTATCTAGATTGGTGTTTACAACACAAATAATTCATCACGATGGTATTATAATCTCAACCAACGAATTATATAACTGGCACACGTTTAGGTAAGGTAATCGTACACATTAAACAATCAACATGTCATTCATCAGCTTTATAACTTTAAGAAGTTTTCCCGCTTCCATCAAGCCAATTTCCATACTCCAGCTTACCCAAATCGTGGAAAGAAGCTGTAACACTCTGAAGTGCATTCGTTGGTACTTACAGCTTGTTCAGTCACATGTGTGCAGTGTGCANTACCCAGACGGAACAGATCAACACGGGAGACCGATAGCCGTGAAACACTCGACAGTAAAACTACATGCATATGGTGGATCGCAGATCAAGCAATATATGGCACACTCGAAGTACGCTGCCACCATAGGAGCAGAACGCATGACCTCCAGTTTTCATGTGACAGAGGCACAAGGATACACGATGCTAGGACTGCGCTCGCCTATAGCATTAAAACTAGTAACACTGAACTGTGAAAATAAGTCCGCATTCTCAGGTTGCCACGAGAGCAGTGAAATCTCAGCGGTGAAAAAGGAATATAATACAACCAAGGAAAAGTCAAGCGTAACGATATTTGGATCGATCGCCACTGATCCAAAAGAAGACATTATGAAGCTATAACCAGATTGTTTCCAAGGAATAGGACTGTTTCCAGGAGAATACCACATTCGGTTACGTATGGATGCAGAACCAGTCCTACAGCCACCGCGACGTGTTCCAGAATCGTTAAAACAACCGATTAAGCAGGAGTTACAGCGCATATTAGACCTAGACATTATCGTCTAGGTCGGTGACGTGGTAGTAGAAGTGGTAGACGTACCGACAGACTGGGTGAATGGTCTAGTGTGTGTCACGAAACCGAACTGTGATTTGAGAATTTGTCTGGACCCACGGCAACTCAACAATGCAGTCAAGAGAGAGCATTATTACACACCAACCTTGGACGATGTATTACCGAAGCTTACAGGTGCAAAGGTGTTTAGCATCTTAGATGCCCGATCGGGTTATTGAAAACTCAGCGACGAATCAAAATTGCTTACAACGTTCAACACACCTTTTGGGCAATATTGTTTCAAAGAATTACCATTCGGTATTGTCTCAGCCCAAGACGTTTTCCAGAAGAAAGTTGACCAGACCTTTGAGAACATACCGGGTGTAGTAGGCATATTGCTGATGCCATAGTGGTACTTGGTGCCAACGATGCTGAGCACGATGCAAATCTCGTCAAGGTTCTAGAGCGAACACGGGAAGTAAAACTAAAGTTGAATCCAAGTAAGTGTGTAATAACGAAGCAAAGGATTAAGTTCTTTGGCAACTATCTCACTGACAAAGGTCTAGAGCCAGACCCTGACAAGATAGCTGATATAACAGATATGCCATCACCGCAATCTGCCAGCGAGCTACAATCTATACTTGGTTTGGCAAACTACCTGGGAAGGTACACACCGATGTTAGCCACGATCACGGCACCGCTCATAAATCCTACGAAAAAGGATATGGATTTCATCTGGACCCATGAACACCAGGCAGCACTCAATCAGTTGAAGATAGCCATTAGCTCATCAAAGGTGCTAGCATATTTCGACCCATCGAAGCCGATGACTGTACAGACAGATGCCAGCAAACGGGGAGTTACATATGCTAGTAAAAGCTTGACAAAAACGGAAAGCAACTATGCTAACATTGAAAGAGAAATGCTCGCTGTGGTGTTTGGACTGGAGAGTTTTCACTACTACATATATGGTAGACACGTAATGGTAGAATCCGATCACAAGCCATTACAGAGTAATGCAACAAGAGCCTGTCAAGTGCACCATCAAGACTAATGCGTATGCTATTACGTGTGCAGAGGTATGATTTCAAGGTTACGTATGTACTAGAAAAAACACCAATTGCTGATGCATTATCGAGAGTTCTGATCGCAGGGAGAGCAATCCCTGACATGGATGTTATAGTGCATGAGATGGTAAACGTAGTACAGACATGCTTGCAGCAAATCAAGCAGATGACCAGCAAAGACACTGTCCTTACAACTCTCAAGGAGATAGTTATGACAGGTTGGCCCGATCTACGGAAGAACTGTCCAAAGGTAATACACGAGTATTGGAACTATCGAGATGAAATTAGCATCTATAACGGCATTCTTGTTAAAGGAGACAGAGTTATCGTCCCTAAGAAGATGCAGGAGAATGTGATGAAGAAGATACACACAGGACATCAAGGAGTTGAGAAGTGTCGACTGAGAGCCAGAGCAACTATTTTCTGGTGTGGAATTAATGCTGATATCGAAATGATGGTCAAGGAGTGCGCTGCGTGTCAAAGAAACTAGACATCACAGGCACCGGAGCCAATGATACACATTGAAGCACAGAGACCATGGCAAATGATTGGTTCTGACTTATTCGTGTGGAATCAGGCGCATTACCTCATTGTGGTAGACTATTATAGCTCATTCCCAATTGTGAGGAAGCTATCAACCGTAACATCAGCAGGTGTGATTAAAAGCTTGAGATAAATCCTAGCAGAGTATGGAATCTCAGAAGCAATCATATCTGACAACGAGCCGCAGTATAGCAGCAGTGAATTTGCGAAATTCGCAGAAGAGTACGGGTTCAAGCATGTAACCAGCAACCCAAATTATCCCCAGGCGAATGGAAAAGCGGAAAGATATGTTGGTCTTATAAAGAAGACGCTAGAAAAAGCTCAAGAATCTGGACAGGATCCCGCGCTAACATTGCAGTGTATTCGTATTACGCTACTGAGTGCAAGAATATCATCCCCGGTCGAGCTGTTATTCAACCGTAAGATACAGTCGAACTTACCTATGGTTAACATGACTGCGAAGGACGAAGAAGTACAGGAAGGGATGATAGACAAGCAAGATAGATCCCAGGCTCGGTATGATGCTCATACAAAACCGTTACCTGAACTACAAGCTCGACAAAGTGCTAGGATACAGCACCCAGTGACAAAGAGATGGGAACCTGCTTTAGTTAAAAACGAGTGCACAGAACTACCTCGTTCGTATATTGTCGAAGCTGAGACGGGTGGACGGTATAGACGGAACAGGAGACAGATTAATTAGACAGGCAGGAGAAAATTTTAATTTTCAGAGGGAACTAGAAACTGACGGACATAACAAGATAGAGACACCTGTTAGTGTTACCAGTGTACCACACGCTACACTTAACAGCTCACATAGTGACAACACGTATGTCACGAGATCAGGCCGAGCGGTTAAGGCACCAGTGAGGTTTAATTTGTAATGTATATGCTAAGCAGTGAAGTACCCTGCGGATTTTGAGTTACATATATATTTCTAGTGCATGCCTATGAAGCACTCACGCAGGAAGTGTTTATTTTCATTAAAGAGGAGAGATGTTATGATATATGACCACCAGACGTCGCACAAAGGGAGATGTGTGTCGCGTGGTATGCACGCATGATGTAGAATCAATTCAAACGAGTTATTCTAAAAAGATATCTGCGTTGACTTTGCACATGCGTGAGCATCAAACATAACAGCTTGCTTATCACAGATTTACACTTGCATAATTCATACGTAACCTTTTTTCTCAGGAACCCGGATGATCCCGATCCCACCTACATTACACAGCTCTCGAGTCATTTTATCGGCTATACACTGCCTCTGTTTATTCAATGCAATATTTTGCTTTTTGCTCGCTTCTGCAACCTTCTCTCCTGTTCTCTTCTTGTTTTATTTCCTCCACGAAGAAATTCTACTGAATGTGCTCCAGAATAGTAGACGTAGGTTAGTATAATAATAGATGGCACTAAGAGTTTCTCCTACGGCTGGGACTACCCTAACCCTACCCCTACCCCTACCCCTAATAGTAATACCGATAACTATTACTGAAGTTAGATCATAGGAATAAGTTCAAATAGTTGTGTAATCATTCAAATACTGTATCTTCCTACTAAATTTCTTAATAATTATTACACAGAATAAGGAAACAAGACAAAATGAACAGTTGTAAGCACAAAACGTTTCGTCAACTTAAACGTAGTTCGTTTTTTTAACAATTAATGTGTGCCGAACGAGCATCGAATACAAGGGCATAATTGAATATTATGTTCGCAATGGAAGCAGATGGGTTCCCACAAAATAAAATTAACTATTTGCTTGAAGAAAATGTTATTCAAAGAAGATACATTGCTAATGAATCAGCAAATTCAGAAAATATCACATAAACTAACCGCTCTTTATTGTATATTTTCCTACCACGCATAGCCCCACGTATAATATAGCCTATGCGCGATACCGCGCGTGCATATTTTCACTCTAATTAAACTAACCGCGCTTTACTAAACTCAACACTCAGGTAGATCATAGCTACGACATGTGTCTATGATTGGTAGAATTACTAGAAATGTCACTCAACTCGTTCACGAGATATAAGAGCAAGTATACATTCCTACCACCCATAGCCCCGCGTATAATAGCCTATGCGCGATACCGCGCGTGCATATTTTCACTCTAATTAAACTAACCGCGCTTTATTAAACTCAACACTCAGGTAGAACATAGCTAAGACATGTGTCTATGATTGGGAGAATTTCTAGAAATGTCACTCAACTCGTTCGCTAGATATAAGAGCAAGTATACATTCCTACCACCCATAGCCCCGCGTATAACAGACTATATAGCGATACAGCACGTGCATATTTTTGCATTAATTAAACTATCCGCGCGTTATTGTACTCAACACTCGCACAGATCATAACTAAGACATGGGTCTATGACAGCTAGGTAGCATTTCTAGAAATGTCACTCAACTCGTTCACGAGATATAAGAGCAGGTACACTTTCCTACCACCCATAGCCCTGCGTATAATAGCCTGCGCCAGCTACCGCTGCTGAATCATAATACGGCAATGCGTTTTATTAGATCAGTGTTCAAACGTACGGTTATTTACAAAAAGCTTTCATGGCCACATGTTAGGTAGATTAAAAACACTAAAAAAACATGACACAGTCAAGTAGTAGTATACCTTAAAGGTTTCAATACTTTCTCAATTAATTCCTAGTCCAGCTTCCCCTTTGGAAATAAACTGTAACAATTGAGTTGCATTTGTAGGTATTCCACACTGCTCCAGTTCACATGTGTGCAGCATGCTCGCTTCTACATAGAGCCAAGCTGATCTTACATGTGAGTCTGACAGTTCGAGATGTACTTTCTGCTGACATCTGTACGGCATCGCCCTAGAGTTATTATGCATGGCCATGTGTGATTATAGGGTGTTTTCAGAGTTAACTCTTCACTTCAAATGTTACATTTAAATGATTTTTTCTTTCGTCTTTTTTTTTGTCGTTTTTGGGAAATCAAAATTTGCCAAGGTGAACAGCGAATTGTAAATGACGTACGGCGCTGCAAGACCTGCACGGGTTCATTCTGTATCGTTTATGTACCTTCGTACCGCTACAAAGGCCAAGAACATTAGCCGCGCCTGCATGCCAATTGCCTAGCCGTAGGCATATCGCGTACCGGACCTTTTGTCAAGTGGATTCACTCCCTCTGGAGTCTGGACTACAAGAAATTTGGATCAGGGTGTAAGCGATTTTTTCGACGAAGACGTGTCCCTGCCAGCAAATAGTATGCGGGAGGCACGGGCTCAGCGCAATATCAGCTCCGATCCATCAAGCAAAGCCAAAATCATACGCGGGCTGAAAATTGCTAGGGGCGTTACAACTTCCGTCCTTAGATGACTCTGAAATATCATATCTGGCCTTATTATATTAATATAATAGAGGACGACTCTGAAATTATAAGCAGTATGTAAGCTTCTGGTTAATTCAATAGGGTATTATGAAGAAACAAGTAAGGATGTCCTATCTTGTATAGCGGAGTGAAGCCTTCTGTCTGATATTGTTAGGTGGCACTTGAGGTTGTTACAAAACACGTGTTGCTCTGTGTGGTTTCGCCATAATTATTTTGCCGGCCGATGCAAGCTATGTAGACAGACACCCTGAGTGAAATTACAACAGCTTTATTTAGAATAATGGACAACGGATAATATTAATCAACAAAACAACCGCTGCTACATTTTAGCTCACCTATGACATTGTTCAAGATGAGCTATGCCATGGCGTCGACGTCCGTCCGTCCTTCTGCCGTTCAAACATTGGTGACGCCCGTACGATCACTGACAACCATTTGACCCACATATTTCAAAATGCATACAGTTGTTACTCTATGGCGAGTTCCTATTGTGAGCACTGCCAGTTGACCTCTTTCGAGCCATGCCCACTTTTGCAGTTAAATGGAAAATGGCCAGAAGTCAGTCAGCTCAACGGAGTTTGCTAATGTTTTGGTATGTGAGATGATAAGGACTGGCCCAAACATCATCCACAGGTGTTGCGAATTTCTAAAGAATTATGGCCAAATGTGTGAGGGAGTTGTGCGAGAGTGCACGTATGCATTGTCAGGTGGTTGGCCGTGACGGCGTGCGAGAGCGGAGGTGAAGTGCGAAGAACGCGTTTCGCCCACTGTTCAAATGTGCATACAGTGTTACTTCCTATGGGAGGATTTGACTGGTCGCTATGTTGGAGGTACGAGACGGGAGGTCTAGCCTACTTTCGAGCATGGCGTTCATGCGTGGGTGTGCCAGAGATTGGAGAATGGCCAGTCGCTAGATTAATTCGAAGTTGTTGGAGGAGTTTGACCTGACGCTACCTAGCTGAATGCATACCTACGCGTAATATTGTGTTTATATCGTGGTGCGTGTGGACAGTAGATATTGACGTGGAAGTATGTTTTGATGTGGCGTATGTGTAGTTTACAGCGAGTAATCGCAAACCGAGAATGGCGCAATCATTTTAGGGCATTAGCGCCATCTGCTCACCGCAGATTTCAGGACTTTCAGATCCTGAAGACATTTGATGTTGGTGCGCAGTATAACGCGTAGAGGCGCCTGAAGCGACAAAAATAGTGAAATTTTCTGATTGTGGTAGTAACCGACGAGAGGATAAGGACATTGAGGTCAGGCAGTTTGTCGTCATGACTAAACAGCGTTAGCGAAGATGTTCGATATCATCTCCCTGTTCTATCAACACCGCAGTGAGCTATAGTGGTTCATTGACGACTCTGTCAGTTGGTATTATGGAATGAATAAGACTGCGCCGAAAACAGTTTTGATATGTGTAAAGAAAGAGAGAAATGGATTGGAGGTCGCCATGTGAGGGGGTAGTGCTGAAGAGTCCGAGAGCTGGACGGGGGTCCGGGTATGTAGAGTGTGGAGGAGTGGGGGGTGAGTGAGTGAGATTGGTGAGTTCTGCGCGAGTAAGGTAGTGATCTTGGTGGTAGGTGAGAGAGTGTAGGTGATTGAGGTGTGGTGAGCGTAGGTGAGGGGTGTGCGAGTGGTGAGGTAGCGTTGCGATTTATTTATATTTAGAGTTACAGGTGGTCTGCTGACGAGGATGGATCATGGGGGTATGAGTGGCAATATATATTATAATATATATATATATATTTAGATTGATGAGTTTATCTTTTTGCTGTCGTTCGACAGGGTAATTTTTTCGATATGATCAATATGTTGTTAAATCTATATGCCAAAACTCAGTCTTCAAAATGCTCTACCTCGGATCACATTTCTGGATTAATGAGAATATTTCGTCATGTTTTTAAGCATTTTGTTGCGAGAATCAGCTGCTTTAAAAGTATAGACTAAAAGTAAAAAATATCATTTAAAAGCAAGTAAAATATCAAAGGTATGAATACTTCGAAATGGCTGCTGTTGTTTTAGCACGCAATGCATGTTGGAATTGCTCAAAGCACATTCTGGAATAGCGCATGATAATGACGGCACCAGTTGAGGCACAGCCAGACAAGCATAATATTCATAGTAACTTGGCGTATTTTCTACACAATGTATATTTAGGAGACTACATGAAATCATACAATCTTTCAAATTGTTTTTGTCTCAATATTGTTTACCCCCTTAGGTATTTCGTTTCTCTATTACGACTCTATGCTAAGAATTAAGTGAGTAGGTCTATATGTGTCAGGATTTGCTCTACAACTTGTCCCTGGACGTTTTCCCTGAGCAACGCGAGTACCTATGCCTCCTTTTATAACACAACCAATAAGGTGGTGCGAGCAAGCTGTGAAGACTGAACTACGCTATATCCCCATCATTATAGCCATCGCTAAATCAGACATAAGATGGGCTTTAAAAACACATGCGTACTCCATGACCTTAATTACTTACGCAGTTGTAAAATATATGGTTTGGTAGGGTCACCAGTATTATTTTAATAATATACATGGAATGAGATACATTAAAAATGGTTGTAGGGTGCTGTGAGGAGCTCTGAGTTCAAGCAGTCAGAGATGCGGGATTGCTTGGTGTGCGGGAAGAAGACATTATGTATATACAGTGATTTGTGTGTAGTGTTTGTTTACAAGGCTGGTTAGTCATGCTTTGGTAGAATAAAACAGTCAACATCCCTACACAGTACGGATGTCACTTAAGCCACCAGCCCACGCGAGACTATGAGATAGTTTTACAGCAATGTTTGTGGGCGAGTGTGCACAGTTGCTTTTGTAATTATTCAGGGGAAGCGTCCACCTTGTATCCTGGTATCAGGAGATCAGACCGGTTACCCGGGTGTCAGGATATCTGACCGTTCATCATAACAGCAGGTATATCATCACACCATTGACGTTTGTAACATCAGTCTATACGAGAACACCACACGGACGTTCAGTGACCTCATGCGTAAACGGATGTTTCTGATATTAATTCAGTATATTTAGTTTTCGAATATCATGTGCTTGACCTTACAGTCGTTCAATGGCGTGTGATGTTTGGATGATAATAATAGAATTCGATATTCAGAATAAACAGTTATTTTGCAAACATAAATGGGCGCGTTTTTGTTCTACATGCATTGTTCAATGCATTTATTTGTATTCTCTTTACTAATTTGTAGGAGAGCCTATATAGGACGTGAATTCTACAAGTGAGACGAGGCTGTCTTCGAAGAAAAACGCGTGGTTGTAACTTGAATGCCAGACAGGGTAGACATCTGATGTGTGTGACCAGTGCGTGGCAGCTTTCCCTGAAGCACGATGGAGTACGTGAGAATTAATACCGGGCAAAATCCATATGAGTGCAAGCTGTGTGATGCTGCATTCTCCTATCTGAGTAGTGTGAAGATACACATGAGAACTTATACGGGAGAGAAACCGTATAAGTGTGATCTGTGTGATGCTACCTTCTCCTGCTTGGGTCATGTGAAAACACACATGAGAACACACACGGGAGAGAAACCATTTAAGTGCGATCTGTGTGGTGTTGCCTTCTCACTAACGGGTACTCTGAAGACACACATGAGAACTCACACGGGAGAGAAACCATATAAGTGCGATCTGTGTGGTGTTGCCTTCTCATTAACGGGTACTCTGAAGACACACATGAGAACTCACACGGTAGAGAAACCATATAAGTGTGAACTGTGTGATGCTGCCTTCTCACAATTGGGTAATGTGAAGACACACATGAGAACTCACACGGGAGAGAAACCATATAAGTGTGAACTGTGTGATGCTGCCTTCTCAGAATCGAGTGCTTTGAAAAGACACATGAGAACTCACACAGGAGAGAAACCATACAAGTGCGATCTGTGTGATGCTACATTCTCACGATTGAGTATTGTGAAGGTACACATTAGAAGTCACACAGCTGAAAAACCGTATAAATGCAAGCTGTGTGATGCTGCCTTTTCATGTCTGAGTAGTGTGAAGATACACATGAGAACTCATACGGAAGAGAAACCGTATAAGTGCGATCTGTGTGATGCTACCTTCTCCCGCTTGGGTCATGTGAAAACACATTTGAGAACTCACACGGGAGAGAAACCATATAAGTGCCAACTGTGTGATGCTGCCTTCTCGCAATCGTCTAATCTGAAGACACACATGAGAACCCACACGGGAGAGAAACCGTATAAGTGCGATCTGTGTGATGCTACCTTCGCACATCATGTAATCTGAAGACACACATGATAACTCACACGGAGAG
>NW_014581137.1:0-12350 GCF_000485595.1 Priapulus caudatus
GTTACAAAATTGCGGATCCCGGTGCATGTTCCAGCCTTCCATTACCCGATTCCCTTCTAACTCTTTTCTCTAACGTAATACTTGTTTTGCACTCACTCTGCCGGCTCCGGGACTCCGACAAGCTTTATAC
Organism: Priapulus caudatus; assembly: GCF_000485595.1. NCBI lineage: Eukaryota > Metazoa > Priapulida > Priapulimorpha > Priapulimorphida > Priapulidae > Priapulus > Priapulus caudatus. The sequence goes on from NW_014581137.1 coordinate 131, forward strand.
CAGCGGCCAGGTCTTCCAATTGTCTGCGGCCAGCTAATCTGCCCATTGCATCCCTATCCCACTGGTGCGGCTAGGAGCCTCTCTACCAGGCCACGTGTCCAAAACCGATTAGAGAACTTCATCAAACGGTTCTCGTGGCCGCAAATTTTTGTTCCTGCGATAACTACAACGTTTGCCGACCGTAATTCAGGACATCCTTGGTGGACGCTGAAAAGCCGATATAGCCCGTTTCCTTGAATTCTTGCCTCGTTTAAGTGGTCCTCTTACTCCCCTCTCTCGTTCAGTTGCGATTGTGTGCTGTCCCCCTTACAGCGAGGGGTCCGCTATCTCAAGATCCTGACCTACTCTCCTACATGCTCGACTATTTGCTCGCCTGTCTAAGAACGCCGGCTCTCGTCCTTCTCCGGACTCGTCTCCCGTCGCCACCACTCCGAATTCTGAACTCGGACGCGTTCACCCCTCCCATCGGTCCGTGCCTCTCGACTCTCTTTCCCTCCGGCGCGACGTCGGTGAATGGAGCTGCCTCGAAGGCCTTTCTTCGGGGTACGAAGCTCAACTATCGCTCATTCTTTAGTCCGACTTATCTAATTGGTCTCTGGTGATTCCGGTCTCATTATTTTCTTCTTCCGCAGGCCGACTTCACCATTCTAATCTGCTAGTGACGGGATTCGTCTTATTCACTCGCGTCATTGAGCTTTCAGCATTTCCATCTTCCGCCCAGCTGTCTTCCCTCAGAGCTGCACTTCGGACGGCTCCACAGCCTTGCGCGCACGGCGCCCCTCCGTCCTAGATAGTAGCTCCCTGACTCAACTTTTGTTCAGAACATTTTGGTCGGCTTGGCCTTTCTCTGCCGCCGTTTGGCCTCTTCCTTAAACCTCGTCAATCAGCAATGCTCGCGGTCTCTCCGCGTCTCTCGGGCCCCTCCGCACGAAGGCACCCGATCCGGGGTCCCTGCACTAAAATTTCCTTGATTTTCCACCCGCCCTCCGTGGCTCATTACTCTCCTTCTGGACTCACCGCTCGTGGCGGGTCCTTCGCTCTGGCTGCTACCGCCTTGCAACGGACTTGGCCGACTCGTCCATCCAATCGACTTTCTTCCCGCCTTCTGCGTCATCCCTAACGCTCGGTTCTGCCTTGTGTGATCTCTTCATGTTTCGGACACCGCGTACAGCCGCACAAACCGGCAAGTCTGGAGCCATGTGGCCTTCTCGCTGTCATCTGCCTTCTTTTCCGATCCGCTCAGTTGGGTCACGGACTCCAAATTGTGACGTTTCCCCTACGTCCTAATTTGACCGTGGCGCTCGGCTAGTCGTTAGCCGAGCTTTTCGCTTTGATCAGCGCGTGAATCGTGCCTTGCTGTCGCCTAGCTCGCGTACCATTTTCCCATGATCAGATACTTTGGTCTAAGGTCGCCAAAACACTTAACTTCTTGATTCAGGGGCGGATCTGGAAAGGCTTGCTTCAGTGTTCGCTCGCGCCGGAAATAAAACACACTCGCAATTTTAATGAAGGACCAGTACACTTGCATTACTGCATAAGCTCCATTGTGCTTAGTTTTTTTCATTCCATTTACACTTCCTGCAGCTATCGGAGATGACGGTTCGAGCACTCCGGTGTCGCGCGACACGGAGTTTCTCCCGAGCTAGCGATACTAGACTCCCCGAGCTAGCGTGTACTCGACCTCCCCGAGCTAGCGGTCTCGGACTCCACTCTCCTGCTTACTCTATTATCCCGTCTCTCTCTCGTGGCCCGCACGGCCAGCCTGTATTATCTCTCGCCGTCATCCCGCGCTGGGGCGGAACACCACCGGATTCGCTACATCCTCGCCCGGGAAGTCGTCCAGATCACGTCAGGTCTGATGGGAACTACGGCGTATTCGCCACACATGCAAGGTCTTTTACTACTATTTTCAATGAACGATCCTACACGTCATCACTCTGTTTAACTAGATGGAATGTTATCATATACATAAAATACTTTTGCTAAGATAAAGCTGCTATCATTCATTCTTTAACCAATGCATTTAATCCATGTCCAAAATCGCACGATCTTTCTCTTGGCAGAGAATTATTGCGCCATGCTCTGTCGCACCGTGTTAAACGTACAGTGCGGGTCCTTGACGGCAAACTCCTAATATAGCTTGCTGCGGGGATACTAGGAGAGGGGTATACTGGAGAGACAAAGGAAAGGCTTGGGCAGGAGAAGCATGGCTGGGGCTCATCAGTTTAAGATTTTTAGAAGAAGGAGGCTGGCCGCGAAGGACAGGGGAGGGCAAGGGGAAGGTCCGCGGGGGCATAAAGTTAGGTGTTTTGTACACCTACATGCTCGGCGCGCTCTCTGATTATAGAACAGAGCGTCTACCCTGATAAAACTTTAATAGAAAAATCTATGCGGAGCGATACCCCCAACCAGAAGTATATCATCACAAAATTAAATCCTCTGCGCTGAGAACTTGGCGCATGCTCTACACACACTAACGTAGCCAGATTGGATGGGCTGTACTGGGCTCGGTGATGCGCACTCGGGGACCTTACATAGCAAGGTCTTAACTACTACTTTCTACAATGATGTTTACTGCATGGAATGGTTGATTAGTATAAATCTATGCTAAGCATAACTCCTCTTCATTTTTAAATGCGTAATCCATGCAAAATACAGATTCTCTTGGGAGATATTGCCGCAATGCGCGCGCACCGTGTTAAGCGTACAGTTGCCGTCTGAGGCAAACTTTCTAATATAGCTTGCTCGAGGGGGAGAGCGGCCGAATGGTAGACTAAGGAAAGGCGGCAGAGAAGATGGGGCTGGGGCGGAGAAGAAGAAGGAGGCTGGCGGAAGGCAGGGGAGCGCAAGGCGAAGGCCCGCGGGGGCATAAAGTAGAGTGTTTTGTACCCTACATGCTTAGGGCGCTCTATCCTCATTATACAGGACACAGCCGTCTACTAATAAAAGTTTAATTAGGGAAAATCTGTGCTGCAATTATCCCCTAAACAAATTTTAAATGTATATTCATCACAAAAAACATAAACTCTCTTTGCTGAGATATTGCGATATGCCGCTAACACACTAACGTAACCTAGATTGCGCTGCGGTTCACTTGGGCTGGTATACGCAGCGGGGACCTTACATGCAAGGTCTTACTACTATTTTTTAATAACTGTCTACTGATGGAAATGCTTATCATATTAAATCTATGCCTAGGATAAACTCCTCTTTCATCTTTAAATGCTATCATGCAAAATACGATTTCTCTGGGAGATATTTTGCGCATGCTGCTGCGCACCGTGCTTTACAGCCGTACAGATGGCTGTCGTTTGTACTTGACACCGTCACTGAAGCGGCAAGACTTCCTAATAATAAGTTGCCATCCACTCTTGCATTGAGTGGATCGCGAGAGTGGGGATGGGAGCTAAGGAAGAGGCGGCCAGGGAGAAAGATTAGGCCTCGGGTGCGCAACTAGAAGTCGTACCGCAAAGGTGCAGTAGAAGGAAGGAGGCTGCCTGAGCGCAGCAGACAGAGGGAGGGAAAGAGAAGGCGGAATGCGAGCTATACAAGTAGGTGCGATTTTGTACCCTACATGCTATATAACGCGGTCGATCTACCACATCATCCACTACCCTAATTATAAACACAGCGGGTCTACTGTATAAAAGGTTTATAGATGGAATAAAGTAAAATTCTGTGACTGCGAGTATAGAATTCCCCTAACCATTTTAAAATGTATATTCATCCACAAAATTATAAGCGTTCTCTGGTGAGATATATTGCAGCAATCCGCTAATACGCAATAAACGTAGCCAGTAATGTCCACGGCTAATATACTGCGAGTAAGGCCGTTTCATGCAAGGTCTTGCTTTCTATTTTCTGAAGTCAGTCAAGCACTATATAAACTCTTTATCATCATAAATCATGCTTGGATTGCCTCTTCGTTTTAATTCATAAGATTTTCCGACAAATAATCTATTTTTCATTGAGGTGAGATATTGCGCATTGCTGCGAGCAGAACTGTTTTCAGTTGATTCGCAGCTCGGCCAAAGGAAAAAGTTACGCAAATATAGCTTGCTGAGGGAGAGAGTGGGTATGGAAACTAAGAAACGGTGGCACGCGGACACAGTCGAGATGGGCGGAAATGGCAGGCAGAAGGAGGCCTGAACGCCGCGTGTGATAATGTATAACAGCGACAATTGTGAAGTGAGCACATGGGGGCGGAATCAAGGCGGGCGCTCGGGGGATAATAACATAGTAGTTTGTTTGCTACCTATCCAGTGCTATGGGGCGCTTTGCCTACCTACAAGACGATGCCGGTCTACTGATAAGAATTTATTACTCTCAGAAACCTATGTATTGAACGTACTACCACGCTGTACCATACTCTCTAATATGCAGTTTTCATCACAAAATATATAGCTCCTCTGGGTGAAGAATATGCGCATTGCGACCAATAAAACGGTAACTGTAGCCGAGGTTACGTGTAACTCAACTTTTTGTATATTGCAGTGGGGACCTTTCATACAAGGTCTTGCCTTCCTATTTCTGAAGTGGGCGTCTACTGATGAATTTTTATTATGGTAATCATGCTTGTAGGCTAACCCGCTCTTTTCATTTTAGAGATTCACAATGCTTTCGCTCAAAAATATTCTTCTTCTCAGATAATATTGCGCATGCGCCGTAGCACACAGCTCTTTCAGGCTTGCAGCCACGGCCTAAATAAAAGTACGTAATATAAGCCTGCTGAGGGAAGGAGGTGTGTGGCAAAACTGAAGGAACAATAGCAGTGGCGAAGTGAACCAGTTCGACAGGTCCACCGGCTAGGTCGGTAAGGAAAAGGAGTCTGACGCGTGCGGACAATGTGAGACAATAGGGAAGGACGTTGATCACGGGAGAATAAGTATGAGTTTTGCACACCTTACAGGCTTATGGCGACGCTCTCTGTTAACTATACAACCACAGCACCTTGCTGATAAGAATTTTATTACAAGAAAACCTACTTACTTATTGTTGAGCATATCCCACTACTACTTGCATTCATCACTAAAATGGCGCGTTTTCTACACAAATACTATAACTGCATCTTGATAATATACTTTTTGGCATGCGACTTAAACCATAGTACGTAGGCCAGGTTAATGCCTACTTAAATTCGCGATATATTGCAGCGCACGGACTCTTACATGAAAGGTTTGCTTCTATTTTGAAAGTGAGGACTCTTACTGATAAAAACTTTTATAAATATAAATCTATCCATAGGGCTGATAACGTCCTCCTCATTTTCTTTTAAAAAAAACAAAAATTCATAATTTTGCCAAACTACTGCTATATTCAATCTCACGGTCGAGATAGTGGCATGCGGCGTGTGAGAGCACCGTTTTCCCCTGTGCGACTATCGAACCTAAAATTATAGATCTTACGTTAACTATATACGATATGTAATATCATATACGAACGATTTGACATATCTGCCACAAGATATCAATAGCTACTGGGAGTCACTTATATGCGATCCGCGAGTGGGCTCCTACCTTACGCCTTACATATTACAGAAGTCCCACGTTAATTTTCATGTGCGATGACCTTTACTTATGCTGGATTCGGATTATGACAGTTGGCAAACGATTCTGCGTAACTCGAGGACTAGCAAATCTTTCAATAATCACCCTTACCTTAGGCCACCTAGCAGCAGTTGTCATTACGGTCGCGCTACTGGATTTACAGTGTTTAAGGCTACTCAATTGGAGAGGCATATTTTTACTTATACTTGCCTATTTATTTCACTTTAGGAACGTACAACACGCAAAATAATTACCATTTATAATTAAGAAGGGGTTTATAATTCATGCTGAAGTAGATGCCTTCAAAAACCTCGGACGGACATTTTGAACTTATATTGTGTCCCGCCACCCCTCCAACTAAGTGGAAGAGGGCCCTTTCCTTCCTTGTTGTCCCCATCGGACCCACTTTTACGTCGCCATTGTTTGTGATCATTCTGTTGCTAGTGTGCTATGTTGTCTTCTTTTTGCGCTGCTGACTTGCGCTGTATGTAGCGATCATGCGTGAGATTGTTTATCTGACTGTGTATACTCGTGTGTATGTGACGTTCACATATGCAGATGTCATTATTGCGCTCACTGACTACGGTGACAATGGCTCTGTGAGTCTCCACGCGTATCCAGAGGTGCTTATCGCTGTGTTCGGATGTGTGTGTGTGGTTTGCGGTGGATGTGTGCTGTTATGGCCGCTTCGATGTCCTGTGCGGTGCGTGCCGTGTGTGTGATGTTGTGTGGGTGTGTTCTGGTGTGTGTGTGTGTGGTGTGCGTGCGTGCGTGTGTGTTTGCGTGCTTGCGTGTTGTGTGTGTGTGTGTGCTGTGTGTTGTGTGTGTGTGTTGTGTGTGATTCTGTGTGTGGGTGCGATAGCCGGCGCTACGGGAATGTATATCTACTTGGTCCCGGGGGACCTGCTGGTGTGTGTGTGTGTGTGCGTGAGTGTATGTGTGTGTGCGTATGTGTACATGTGTATGTCCGAAAAACACAATCTCTTTTTTGGTAAAGCAACTTGTGACTTGTACGCTATTACACCAGTACATTAGCTTAGAAATAGAAAAACTCGCAGCCCATTAAAAAGAGGGCGTAAACGGTAAATCCACCGCGGGAGACTATATCTCCAGCATCGAGCTGTTGTGTGTATAGCCTGTTCGAGCACCTCGTATGTCAGAGATCAGTCACCGAAATTTATTATATCACCTCAGTCTTGGGCATGCTCTCTTTCTCTCTCTCCCTCTCCCTCCCCCCCCCTCTCTCTCTCTCGCTCTCTCTGTCTCTCGTGCGCTCTCTCTCTCTCTCTCTTTCTCTCTCGCTCTCTCTCTTTCGAACGCTTAATTTCAATACATGCGATTATTTTCACAAATATTGGGCATAAGCAAACCCAGACCTCCGACTGCAAAACTGAAAATTTTACTGAAAATGTTTGAGTTTGCGCAACCCCAATAGTTCGCTAAGAAATGTAATACCGGTTTCCTAGGTCAGCGGCTCAGTGAGATTAGCCTGATGAAAAATTCTTACCCTACCCGGACCCTACCATCTTAGCTCAACGCGCAGTGCCCATCAAGATTATGTGTAGACGTTAAAATCCCCGACGATAGGCTATAATAAAAAGCAAAATGGCTATGACACTAAGAGTCTTGCCAGTTGGGAAGTTCCTGATCATGCTTTTAACAATTATTCGACTCAGTAACAAATTCAGTTAACAAATATACACGATATATTTATATATTATGTTATTATAATAATCTTATTATATTATATTATATAATATATTAATATTATTATCATATATTTATCTATATATTATCATAATATACACAGTATTCTCTAAATAACGCGACGCCGCACGGAAACATGCATATCAACTTGATTATCGAACAAAATATGACACCGACTAAAATTATGTACGCAAAATTTGTTCAGAGGCAAACGACATAATCTGTAATAGAAACTTCTAGCTGTTCTTGTTCTCTCGTTTAGACGTTCCGCACATAGTTGCCTCCGCGTTAATGTTCTTTATGTGCGTGGTTCCAGGTCGTCCACAATCAGACCCTCTCTACTGGTCGATGTTACACAGCATATTCATAGGTTGCCCACAGTGATAGTCTTGCGCCTCGCGCACCGTGTATAGGCATACTATCAGATGTACTACGGGCAAACACCGCAGCGCTGGTGTATTTTATAGGCTTGGTCTTTGGTCTTAAAGCAACCGTCAGTGCTGATGCTCCTCGTAGGCATCATCTAAAGGTCGCACAGAAAGACCTTCCAAGTGCTGATCTCCCTTGTAACATAATCTCGGGTTTTTACATGTAGGAACCTCGATGTGCTGATCCCCCTTGTAGGCATAATCTCGGATTTTCACATGTAGACCCTCGAGTGCTGATCCCCCTTGTAGGCATCATCTTGGGTTTCATATGGAGACCCTCCAGTGCTGATCCCCCTGGTAGGCATCCTCTATAGGTTACACATGTAGACCATCCAGTGCTGATCCCCCTTGTAGGCATAATCTTGGGTCCCACTGGAAGACGATTCAGTAGTGCTTATCCGTTCTTGTTAGGCACTCATCTACAAGTTTCATAGGGGCAGACCTCCAGTGCCTGATCTCCCTGTAGGACATAATTTGGTTTCACATAGAGACGAATCTAGTGCTGATCCCCCCTTGTAGGCATTCATCTAAAGGTCGCCACAGAGGACCCTTCAGTCGCTTGATTCCCCCTGTGTACGACATAATCTCGCGGTTTTCACATTGATAGACCATCTTCAGTGATGATTCCCCTTGCTAAGGCCATAATCCTTTGGTTTCAGCATGGAGCACACAGTTGCTGACCCCTGAGGCTGATCTGCGGATCCCACAGTAGAGACGATTCAATACTGTTTTCTCTCGTCTTAGGGTTATACAGTCGAGCCCCGCAGTCCGCACTCACTTAGGAGCGGGTGCTCGTTTGTCTAGGCATGATCCAGATGTCCCAACAGACAGACGGTCCGGATGTGGAAGCGGATAAAGCATGTGAAGCACGCACGCCTTGGACTGATGATTGTCGCAGCGTCGTGATAAGCGTAGAAAGCCGTCTCCACGTACGCTGGGCAACTGCGTCTTCACCTGCGAACGTCACCGCAGAGACCAGACGCCAGCGCATGCCACAACATGATGCATTCGCGGCCGGGTTACGACGGGTGCGGCCTAGGCCGTTGCTGCCCCGCCGCAGTCCGCCATGATGAAGGTCGATCTGCCAGCGGCATCGTCGGAAGAACGACACCCGCGGATAGGAGCACGAGCGTGGCCGACGCACCGACGGAAGCTATCGCGAGTGAAGGGGCCGCCATGACACCGAGCCGCAGTGACGTATGACAGTCGCATGAGACGCGAGCAGCAAGGAAGTTCGTTCGAGAAACGTTGTTTGTCGCAGCCATGCGCACGTCGACGGTCGCGACTGTAGCGGAAGGCGCGCCACACGACAGCGACGAGCGTGCAGGACGCGCCAGCGACAGCTCCGTGCGGTTAGCTTGACGATGCGCGCGCCCTCCTGCGGCGTGCTTCGTCGTCGCTCTGCCGCCAGCATGAAGAAGGACGAAGATTGCGAGGATGGTGCCCATTGGCACGGAAGATGCCGGAAGAAGAGGCCCTTGTCGTCGTCGCCGTGGCAGTCGTTGCTGGATCTGGCCGCGGAGAGCGGGTTTCGTGAGCGTGGCGCCTTCGTCGTGCGAGATACACGCTCGCTCCGATGTGCGTGCCAGCGAGCTCCATCTAGTGGCGAGAATAGAAAATAAGTCGAAGGGCGTGCTGTCGGGGTGCGTTAGGAGGTTGGCTGTTGCTGTTGTTTCCGAGCGGTATTGTGGAAACGGCGTCTCTTGCTCTCCGTCACCCCCTCTCTCGCTAGTTATCTCTCTCCCTTCCTCTTCTCTCTCTATCTATCGCGCTCTCTCGCTCTCTCGCTCTCTCGCTCTCTCGCTCTCTCGCTCTCTTGCTCTCTCACTCTCTCACTCTCTCGCTCTCTCTTTCTCTCTCTCTCTCTCACTCTCATTCTCCCTCTCGCTCTATCGCCCTCTCCCTCGCTCTCTCTCTCTCTCTCAATCTCTCTCCAAATCGCTCTTCCTCTCTCTATTTCTCACGCTCTCTCTCTCTCTCTCCCCCCCTTCTCTCTCTCTCTCTCTTTCTGTCTCTGTTCAATATGTGATTTTCACACCACTCGGCTAGGCTATTGCCATTAAATCGTCTAGCGTTGTACCTTGCTGATGTTACTCCATATCATGTACATTATTCCTGCAGAAATCAAGCAGTATTCAATAGTGAGCGGGTAGAGATACGGAGCGATCTGTCTCTCGAGCTCCAGAATGGACGAGGTAACATTGCAATCATCGGTCCATTCATTGTTCTGTTGAGACGCAGTTTGCTCTATTGTGTAATTCCAACCTGAAATAACGTAAAGACAACCGGGCTGTGTCACCCGACAACCTTCTTCACGTGCAACATAGCTGTGCTGATTCACGATTCTAAAACAGTTGATGAGGAGCCATGCATATTCTGTTAGACGTGCGAGGATGCTTCAGGCCAGAATGAGGAATCTGTGAGGCGTCGGAAAAATCACAAGAATTTAAGCCAATCGCGAGTCTTAAATGAAATTGATGAAAAAATGTTATAATCTTCGTGCACGATTCTTTTCACTACGAAGGTTATGGAATTTTGCATGTGTCATTACGACTCGCGATGTTTCCGACAAGCAACCCCTCAGACCGTTTTTAAATTGACTACGTTACAAATTTTCTCTGGTGTATGTTTGTAAAAATTTGGTTGCAATTTTTTACATGAAAAGTAAGTACTAACGGCATTAAATGTATCCTCAAATTCTTAAGTGATAAGATTGTTTTTCAACTAGTTAAATATCAAAAAAACTGGGCGATTTGATATATTGATTAATTGCTTGCTATTATGGGCTATATGAACTACATTGGCTATAAGGGCTATATGGGCTATGTATGAGTCACAAGTGTTTGTTCACATAGAACGGAATAGCAAAATAGGAAGTATAATGCAGCAATTTAACCATAAAAAGTTAACAGAATCACTTAGCTACATTTTGTGAAAAAGTGGACATATTTGTTATAGTTTTACTATTTACTGTGACGTAATCACTTTAAGTGAAATCTCACTTAATCGCATTTTAGATTTATGACGTTTCTCGTAACCTCGTAATGATTAGTCTTCAAAGACCAGGGGACTATACTATACCAAATACGAGAAGAGACAAGGCTGATCGAATCGATAGATCAACACTTCAAATCGCAGTTAAAAAGTTTCATCTTACAATAAACCAGAGAAGAATGGAGATAATTCTAACATGGAATGACACACAGCTCATATTATATATATATATAAGAATAGGGGAACAACACAGAACGAGACGACGACGGGCCGACGGCAGAACCATTGCTGCGCGCGCCCGTACTTTGCTCTTTGAAATAAGCGTTGATTATGGGGCTCGCGTGGTCCCAGGTCGTATTTGTGACGGATGTCTCCACGGCCTCGTACGCTATCGTTCGTACCCACACGCACAGGTTGGTCGCTAGCAGGTGCATGAGGCCGAAACGTGCCAGCATCGTATTCTTGTTGATGAGGATCTGCGCAAGTAAGTAGGGCCTAAATATATAAGTAAACACGTTATGTGCAGACACGATAAATTGGTACAAACCCATCTTCTATAGGGGCCAGGACGATGCGTAACTCTATGTAAAACAGATCGGTGAAACCACTGACGGTGAGGAGCTCGCAAGCTCATGTTGACATAGGCCTATCTGTTACCAATGTAGCGTCTTTAAATAAATAAATAAAGATCGGTTGCAGTCGTCGATTGCGATAGCTTTTTTAAACAAGCTCGTAACCTCGTAAATATTAGTATTCACAGTCCAATAGACCATATCGAAGACGGAAAGAGACAACGGTGATCATATAAACAGATCAATAGTGCGGATCGGAGTAGAAAAAGCCTCAAGTTTGCAACTAATGAGGAAGGGAGAAAATTCCAATACGGAATAACAGACAAAGAATCTAAACTTGAAGGGATTCTTTGAGGATGACACGTGTTGTAGGTAATGATCAAGCTTGTTATCTGTTTCTAATATTGATACTAATTGATTTCGCACATTGATAGCGATTGATCAAAAGAAGGTAATCACGGGTAATCACGCTGTGTGGGCGTTGAAATTTGTCTTAGACCTGAAATGTTACNATTACGGAATGACAGACAAAGAATCTAAACTTAAAGAGATTCTTTGAGGATGACACGTGTTGGAGGTAATGATCACGCTTAATTGTTATCTATTTCTATTATTGATACTAATTGATTTCGCACATTGATAGCGATTGATCAAAAGAAGGCAATCACGGGTAATCACGCTGTGTGGGCGTTGAAATTTGTAATAGACCTGAAATGTTATGGCCAAAAAAAGATTCACCTGATATGAATATATATGCATACTCACGTTAGACCTCTTATAGATGAAATAGAGCTGAGTGAAACTGAATCCGTAGTTTAGCCATGGCGACGTAGGTAAGCCAATATAGCATTGTGGTGCTATACTTATTGTTACACTCCATTGCAAAGCATTTCGAAGCATGTCTCCAAAGCAGAAGACTGAAATGGAATATTAAGATATATGTGATACATTGCTTAACTTGAGTAGCAGAATC
>NW_014581138.1:0-8239 GCF_000485595.1 Priapulus caudatus
CACACGCACACGCACACGCACACGCACACACGCATGCACGCACGCACACACGCACGCACGGACACCACGCACGCACGCACGCACGCACGCACGCACAGGAAGGATGCAATTTTTCCATTAGTGCATATTTCACAATTCTCGCAACGCTTCCACGAGACGAACAGCCAGAAATTCTTTATAAATTTGTTCTTTTAAGCGAAGGTTGATGATGGATTTTTTTTTTTCCCGCATCTCGCCTCATCTTTTGATGAAGCTCAGAGATGAGAGGAGACCGAGGAAAGAGGAAACCTAGCGACGCCGAGAGAGGAGCCGCGGAGATGAGAGAGAGGAAGTGATGGAGAGACGGTCGCGCCGTCAAAGCGGCAACCCTAATGAGACACTAAATATCCTTCCGTCGCACCGAGAAACATCTCCGTAGCTTAAAAAAAAACCTCAACAACTGACGAACAACGTATATATGTAGCCTCACGCATGCAGAGTTCGAGTCAACAGCATCAGTAGCTATATACTCTGCAAGGCTTCAGCACATTAGCAGGGATGTATCACCAGCAGATATCTGTTACTCGTACACAGACAGTCTGCTGGGATGTGCGTCTGATATTACCGCGGGCTGGGGCCTCAGCATGTGCTTAACTACATAGCATCAGTATGTGCTTAACTACAGCATCAGTATGTGCGTAACTACAGAACAGCATCAGTATGTCCGNAGAGATAGCAGCAGCAAGCGGCAGCAGCAGCCGGCAGCAGCAGCAAGCACAGGCAGCAGCAGCAGCAGGCCGGCAGCAAGCAGCCGCAGGCAGCAGCGGCAGGTAGGCAGCGCGCAGCAGCAGCAGGCGGCAGTAGCAGCAGCCGGCAGTAGCAGAAGTAGGGCAGTAGCAGCAGGCAGCAGCAGCGGGCAGCAGCAGCAGCAGCGGCGGCGGCGGCGCATGGCGAGGCGGCGGACGTTTTCGTGCAGTTAGGCACATTGCGCTCATCGAATACAAGTCCAGTCTCATCTCATCACAATGTAATGGTAAGCGAAACAAGAGAAGAGAGGAGAGAGATCGAGAGAGAGAGAGAGACAGAGAGAGGGAGAAGAGAGCGAAAGAGGAGGAGAGACAGAGAGAGGATGAGAGACAGAGAGAGGGAGAGAGAGAAGAGAGAGAGTAGAGAGAGAGTAGAGAGAGAGAAGAGAGAGAGGAGAGAGATCAAGAGAGAGAGAGAGAGAGAGAGAGAGAGACAGAAAAGGGGGGGGGGAGAGTGAGAGAGAGGGAGAAGAGATGAGAGAGAGAGAGAGAGAGAGAGGCGAGAAGAGAGAGAGAGAGAGAGAGAGCGAGAGAGAGAGAGAGAGAGAGAAGAGGAGAGGAGAGAGAGAGAGAGAGAGAGAGAGAGAGAGAGAAGAAGAGAGAAGAGAGAGAGATGGGAGAGAGAGACGAGAGAGAGAGAGAGAGGAGAGAGAGAGAGAGAGAAGAGAGAGAGAGAGAGAGAGAGAGATGAGGAAGAGAGAGAGAGGAGAGAGAGAGAGACGAGCAGAAGAGAGAGAGAGAGGGAGAGAGAGAGAGAGAGAGAGAGGGGACGAGAGAGAGAGAGAGATGAGAGGAGAGAGAGAGAGAGAAGAGAGAGGAGAGGAGAGAGAGGAGAGAGAGAGAGAGAGCTAGCTAGGTGAAGCAGAGACGTGGATAGATGACCCGCGCTGCGCATGCGCCGGACCGCTCTGTATAGGAATACTGCTCACAGCCGTTGCTTCATAATTAATGTATGTGTGCGTGCGCTCGTGCGTGCGTGCGTGTGCGTGCCTGCGTGCGTGCATGCGTGCGTGTGCGTGCATGCGTGCGTGCGGCGTTAGTGACACTTGGTCAATATTGTTACAAGCATTGTGAGCGTTGAATTGATAACGCATACGTGTATGATGCGCGTACACGCACCAACGCAACGCATTTAACCTAAAATGCACGCACGCGTGCACCAGGCTGCTATGTACCCCCATATATACATAGTACCAAGAGTAGATAATAACACAAGTGTTATTATCTACTCTTGATAGTACACGCACGCGTGCACTAGGCTGCTATGTACCCCCGTATATACATCGTACACTCACGCGTGCACCAGGCTGCTATGTACTCCCGTATATACATCGTACACTCACGCGTGCACCAGGCTGCTATGTACTCCCGTATATACATCGTACACGCACGCGTGCACTAGGCTGCTATGTACTCCCGTATATACATCGTACACGCACGCGTGCACCAGGCTGCTATGTACCCCCGTATATAAATAGTACACGCACGCGTGCACCAGGCTGCGATGTACTCCCGTATATACATCGTACACGCACGCGTGCACCAGGCTGCTATGTACTCCCGTATGTACATCGTGCACGCACGCGTGCATGCGCGCTCTCTCACACGGGTGCGTGTATACGTGAGCGCGAGAGTGCGCCGCTGCAGGCTGCGCATCGGCAGCAGACGCGGTGCGATTCAAGGTAAAATGAGAGCAGGCGCGTTTTTTCTCTTTGTCGTCATAGACGGACGCGCGCGTTTTTTTTCTCAGCCGACAGACAATCAACTGATACTCTATTTTGCGCTTTTCCGTTTTAATATTGCGTTTCTGACGTAATTGGTTCCGAAACAAAATAAAACCGATTTCGTTTATCTAGGTAAAAGAAACACGGCATTAAACACACGATAGATGAATAAATTATACGGTGTTAAGAAATATAATTTTGCGAGCGGGAAATGTTTGTCACGTAACTCAGAAATGAGCTAAATATAGTGACATGATGATGGTGATGATGATGATGATGGTGATGATGATGATGATAATAATAATACTCATTTTAATAGTTTTGCGTATATAATAGTTGGTAACGGACGTCGAGCCCACGTCGTTATTAAACGTAATTATGTAACATTATATTGACGCGCTGGCAGCTCACGCACACACACGCACGCACGCACACACACACGCACGCACGCACTCACGCACGCACGCACGCACGCACGCACGCACGCACGCACGCACGCACGCACGCACACNTATATATACTATAAAGCGAGTGTGTAGACTTTGGGTAAATGTCGGCGCTCATCCTGCGCGGTGTACATGTAACATTTAACGGTGAGAGCGACGAGGTAGATGTGATGATGACCGACGATGATTGATGATGACGATGATGATGACGTGATGATGACGCGATGATGACGCGATGATGACGCGATGATGACGCGATGATGATGATGACGATGATGACGACGAGATAGATGTGATGATGACGACGATGATGATGATGACGATGATGACGACGAGATAGATGTGATGATGACGACGATGATGATGATGACGATGATGACGACTGATATAGAACTGCTTGATGATTGATCGACGATGATCGATGATTCGACGATGATGGACGACGAGATAGCATGTGAGTGAATGACAACGATGTATGATGATACGATGCTGAGGACGGAGGTAGATGTGATGATGGACGACGATGATGATGATGACGATGCTGACGACGAGGTAGATAGTGATGATGACGACGATGATTGATGATGATTGACATGATGACGACGAGATAGATGTGATGCCTGAGACGATGATGACGACGAGGTAGATGTGACTGACGACGTGATGATGATAGACGATGATTGACGAACGAGATAGATGTGTTGATGCGACGATTGATGATGAATGACGCATCGATGACGACGAGGTAAGATGGTGATGATGAAACTATCGCTTCACATAGACGGAGCAATAACGTGACTCCACTCTTCACCCTTCTTCCTCTCCTTCCCCCTCCTCACTCTTCTATCTCCTCCTCCTCCTCCTCCTCCTGCCGTCGCTCCTCCTCCTACTTCTTGTTGCTCCGCCTCCTTATCACCCTTCTTGCTGCTCCTCTTCCCCTCCTCAACTGCTTTCTCTCTCCTCCTCCTGCCTCCTCGCTCTCCTCTCCTCCTGCCACTACTCTCTTGCTCCCTCCTTATCACCCTTCTCGCTGTCCCCTTGACACCTGGCTCCTCCTTCTCTTAAGCCGCTCCTTTATTATTCTCTTCTTCTTCCAACATTATCCACTCGCTCTTGCCCTGCTTCCTCCCCTCTTCAATGTCACCCTTGCTCGCTTCTCATATTCCGTTCTTCTTAATTTCTACTTTCTACTTTTTCCTTGTTTTTTTCGTTTCCGCCCTCCCTCCTCCTCCTCCTCCGCTTCCTCCTACCTAGCTCTCTACCTCCTCCTTGTGCCTCACCTAGCGCCTCTAACCTCCTCTCTTGTGGTGCCTCACCATGATCCGCATGATGGCTACACGTTACATCATAGCAGCAGCGCAGGCAAAACAGCTACAGATCAAGCCGCAGTCGTCATCATTTCTTCCTTCTTCCTTCCGCCGTGCTGCGCTGCGTGGATCACTAAGCACGCGACGACGCACGCACGCTATAGCGACGCTACGCACGCACGCCGCCGCCACGCAAGCACGCAAAGCAACGCACGCACGAGCCGCACGCACGGCACGCCTGCACCAACCCCGCACAGGCACGCACACACGCACGATCCCCGCACTTGTCCGTCACGTCACGGTCTAGGTCTGCCTTCCCCTTTCGCTCGGCACGCTCCGCTCGATCCGCACTTTCCTCTGCTCACCTGTACGCCCCACACATGTCCGCGCCCGCTTGGATGTTCCCTCCGGTTCTCCACGTCGGCTCTACGTCATACTCCTCTTCGTGTCACGCTCTAACCACACACGTCCGCCCTCTTGGGCGCTGTGTCGTGCCCGTCCGCTTCGCCGCTCGCTCCTTTCCTTCTCCTCGCGCTTTCTGGCCGGCTGTCCTGCGTCTCCTTTCCCCTCTCCTCCTCCGCGCTCTCTTCTACGTTTGCGGCTCGGCCGGCCTGCCCGCCTCCCCCTGTGTGCGCGCGCCTGCGCTCCTCCGCGCGGCATCGTCTTGTGCCCGCTTCTGCCTTTGCCCTACCGCGGCGTGTCTCCTTCACGGCCTCGCGTTTATCTGTCCCTTCTTGCTTCAGTCGGTCTCCTTCGCCTGGCGGCCGCATCCTTGCTTGTCCGGTCCCCGCTGCGTGCTCCCCGCCCTCGCCCTCTGGCTCCGGTCTGGTGTGTACCTCGCACCCGTGCGCCTCTCTCGCCGCGGGTTCTCTTTTGTGCTGCTAATGCTTTTCCGCCTGTTGGGGTCTCTCGCCCGCTTTCTTTCCTTTCATTCTGTTCCTGTGTTTCTGTTTCAGGCGCGGGCCGCCTCGCTTTGTGGGTACCCCTTTCTTTCTGCGTTGGTCTGCCGCTGTGCCTGTCCCAGTCGCTGCCCCTTCTTCTCTCGTCCGCGCGTGCCGCGCTGCGCTGTCTTCTGCACATTCCTTCGTTCCCCCCTTGCCTCTCCCGCGTTCTCTTTGGCCGCTTGCCTCCGACGGCACTGCCCGCCTCCGGTGGCGCGCTGGCGCCAGTATCTCCGAGAGCCAGTCGTCATTTTGCCCGCTCTGCCTTTTGCGCGGCTTTCCTCGCACTGCGCTTATCTCTCGTCTTATTCAGTAGGGCATCCTTTAGCCCTGGGGCCGCCTTTGCCTGTCTCGTTCGGCCTGCGTGTCCCGCGCCGTCCTCCTCTGGTCCGATTCGCGCGCTCGCGCCGACTCTGCGGCTTTGACATCGTCATATCTGTACTGTTGGGTGCCAAATCGACTCAATTGGGTCTCCCCTCCCGGTCTCTGCTGCGTCCGCATCTGGTCCCCTCTCCGCTACGGAGTTGACCGCACACCTGCGTTCTTGCCCTGCGCCTGGTCCCCTTCTCGGCCTCCGAGCTCTCCTATCTTGTCTCCTCTTGCTTCCTCTATGCTCCTCTCCTTGAACGACTACACTGCATAAAGCAGCTGCACTGACTCACATGTCACGCACGCCTGCGCTTTGGAGCTCCAGCTATTTCTCCACTCTTGTTATGCGCTCCGTGTCCTCCTTTCTGTGTCGGTCTCTGTGTCTGGGCTTGCGCTCGTGCTCCTGGCGGCACGGTCCCAGTGGTTTCACTCCTGCTCCCCATCGCAGACGGTGGAAAAGTCCTATTGTTAATGGTAATTATATCTAATTAATCACATTCGAGTCTTATTGTGCTGTTGCAATTCAATTCCTTCTTGCGGCTCGAAGAGCTTTGTAACCTCACACCAGCAAGCCGTCCGGCGTTGCATTACGCGGGAAGGCCTGTTGAAGAGGTCTTGCCTATTGCTCGCTTTAGTACGTGCGGGATACGGATTACCTTGCTTCCTATTATACGTCGCTTATTCATGGTCGCGTCGTGCTTACATATACCGTCTACACTGTAGCAGCTGTGTGCGCCGGCACACACAAAGCGAGCGCACACACACACAGCACACACACCCAACACGCACACACACGCCACAGGCACGGGCCACACACACACACCACACACACCACACGCACTACCACAGCACAGCACACACACACATGCGGCGGCACACACCACCAGCGCACACATACCAACCACAACACACACCGCGGCGCGCCCACAGACACACCAGCAATCCACAGCAGCACACTACACACACACACACACACACACACAACACACACACACACGCGGCGCGCGGGCGCGCGCGCACGCCCGTGTAATGTAGGCGGCAGTCAGGCAAGCTCCCTTAGATGAAACAAACTCATCGGCAAAATAAAGCGATTTATGATTGCGGTAATTTTTTCGCTAATTTAGAACATTATTTAGGGTTTAGGTTAGGGTTGAAGTTAGGGTTAGGATTAGAGTTCAGGGTAAAGATTAGGGTTTAGTGTTAGGGTTAGGGTTAGGGTTAGGGTTGGGGTTGGGGTCGGGGCTGGGTTAGGGTAGGGTTGGGTCTGGGGTTTGGGTTAGGGGTTGGTTTATAATTAGTGTTAGGTTATGGCTTGGATATGGCTATAGGAAAGGTTTGAGGTAAGCTTAGGGTCAAGCTTAAGATAAGGGTTAGGATTTACGGACAGGCTTATCTCTATATGGTTATGGTTAAATTTACAGTTACAGAGAATATCGATAACGTTTGTGTATGGCCCGGCATTTCCCACGAACCCGTTATTCATGTGTATTATAGCCGCTGTGACTGATGACACTTCACCCTATAGTCATGTTGTTACGATCCGACGTTATCAGACGCGTACAGACGCACGGATGACGAGCAAGGTGAGAAATATTGCATAGAGCGAGGGGAGCGGCCGTGTATGTGAGCTGCTGGGTATGTATGGATGGATGGCGCCATGAGATGCATGGCGCCATGGATGCAGGGATGTGATCCATGTTTAATGCAGCGACAATAAAAAACCGATGAATTGCATTAGCAGCCGTCGGTGACGATGAGACAGCGACGCGCGCGGTGCCTGATGGGATATATCACGGTAGAGAACGCATGCACACGCACACACCCACGCACGCACGCACGCACACGCACGCACGCACGCCCTCACCTTCGCAGCTCTGTAGTCTTTCCACGGCCTGGTACCCGGGCAGACACTCGCAACCTCCCTGCAGCAGGCTCCACCTACCGGAGCCCGTGCACAGATACGTCGGCCGCTGCATCTGCACCGAGTTGTCGACGCACGTGCCGTCGGCTTGCTTCACCGACGACACTTCCTCGCCGGTCGGCGTCTGCGGGAACACGGCGTAGTTACTGACGTTAAGCGGGCAAGCCTTGTAGTAGACGCGGATAGCGAGCAGCGAGAGACAGGCGCCCTCGTCCTGGAAGGCGATAAACACTCCCTTCTTACCGACACGCACGCTCGTCTGCTCGACGTTAACGACGATCTCGTTGTTGTCACTGAAGCGACCCTTGTCGGCTGCGATGCGGTCTATCATGCGGTACGTCTTAGTGTTCCA
The DNA here is from genome assembly GCF_000485595.1 of Priapulus caudatus. NCBI lineage: Eukaryota > Metazoa > Priapulida > Priapulimorpha > Priapulimorphida > Priapulidae > Priapulus > Priapulus caudatus. Next base: position 7,846 of record NW_014581138.1, read on the forward strand.
CGTCGGCATCTCCGTGCTCGAGAAATCAAACTCCGACTCGTAGTAGAGGAGGCTGAAGGTTTCCTTACACGATCTCACGATCGCAGGGAAATGCTTGCAGTCCCGCATCGAGAACTTTACTTCTATGTATAGCCGCTCGGCGGCGCCACGTTCTATGTAGGGCATACGCAGCCAGTTTTCGACGGCCGCCTGACTTCCGATGTCGCAGACGGCGTAGACGCGCCAGGCTCGTGACGAGTCGCCCTTGTGCGGGAAGTACTGATCCTCGACCCACTGTAACGATAGCAAGAGGAGAAAGAATCCGTGAGACGATGTATGGTATATATGTATGATATACAATATATATATATACGTATCTCTACGTATGGTTCCATCAATAGGGTTAGAGGTTGAT
>NW_014581138.1:12110-12336 GCF_000485595.1 Priapulus caudatus
AGAGAGAGAGGGAGAGTCTGATACCAGCACTTCATTTCGTTACACCGACGTCTGATATTTAGTTATTTCGGTGAAGAGAAAGATTTAGGTTTCACTGCAATCACACGTCGTGGAAAATTTCACGGGACCGGGCATGCGTTTCGCACGCAGTGTGTTTAGCTTAGCATCGAAGGGTTGACACAGACACACACATGCGCGCACACACACACACACACACACACACACA
>NW_014581139.1:0-12319 GCF_000485595.1 Priapulus caudatus
CCCGGCTGCCTGAGAGAGGACGAGCTTCACTAATTTTGACATCATGGCGTAGGTCCTGGTGTGAACAGTTGTACCTAATCTGCAAACAAGACGAAGGCTCGATTGGTGTTAGTTTCGCGTCTGCTATTGTACACATTGCATCGGTCGCAGCCAGCTGCCGGTAGGTGCAGGCGGGGCGGGCGAATGTGTCCCTAACAGTGTTACTAGCGGGCGGAGACTAGCGGAGTTATGACTCCGTTGTCCTCAATAAAATGGCACGTCCAGCGACGAAACACGGATGTATACCTCGTGGTAAGCATTGGTCGAAGTACTGTGTTCCGTGCCGCTAAATTGAATTATGCCGGTCCGTGGTAGGATTATCAATATTACTCACGTAGATGGCGAGGAGCTGCCCTGGGCACAAGATACTAAAATTAAGTAGGCCAGTCTAAGGTGACTTTACCGGCGTAAGGTGCCTTTCGAAGAATTTGAGTGGTATTGTGAGCCCTGAGTATGGTTGACACGTTGACATGCGGAAGGAGCTAGCCCAGCAGTATTTACATGATGAGTAGAATAGTTTTGATAGGAGTAGGATTGGAGTTGATAGGCATATCACATAGATACACAGTGATCAAGCGCGCGCACGGCACGCAGGCGGTAGACGCTATGGACGCATATATATAGTCCATAATATAGTTCTCATTTTATTAAATTAAGAGACATTAGCATTATATCTTCGCATCGTACATCGCTTCAGGGAATTCCGGGTGTGGATGTTTTCAGCCGGTTATTGATAGGCTTTCGAGTGAAGGGTTGAGGTTTCGCGGCCACGTATTTGGGTTTAGTTTAGTTGTCAGGTTTAAAGTTGGAATGTGGTTTAGAGACGGTGTTAGGGGGTATTAGGTTATTAATTATGGAATTATGTTAGGTTTAGGATTTATGTTTAATTTGGAATTTGGTTAATGTTAGCACGCAGGGATTAGGGAATAAGGATACTCTGCGCAGTTGGTGCCCGGCGTATTGCTCTAGTGTGAAGATTAAAACGTTTATCATGGCGAGATGAAATCGAATCAATCACAGTTGTTTTTATTTTATAGAATAGAGTATATCGTCTACTGCTCTAAGGCCAAAACCATTTTATGAACATTACTCCAGCAACCCAATTATGTTTACTCCGGACACGAATTTTGAATTTTTCCTGGTAAAAATAGGTGATTGGATTATTTCTCGAACTACCGAAAGCAGGTGAGAATAACAGCAATTTTTGGCCAGCATGGTTAAGCACAATATGGACGCAAAAGAGTCCGTCATGCCATTTTCTTTCATTTTCATATTACCCGAGAAAACTGGAAAAAATGTTTTAAAAATCAAGTTGTGTGTTATAAGATAGAAAATTTTAGCGAATAAGAGGGCATAACTAATAGTACGGCACTTATATACAATCCGCTACGAAGTTCTTTACCACAATATGTTGACATTAAAACGAGTTAAGACATTAAATTAATTCGCGAGTTTTAATCACAGAGAAATATCGGCATTCTATATCATCGGCTACAATGTCAGAAATCGAAACGGAGAAATCAAGGCCGTTTTTCTATTTTCACAATGAGTGACGCGCCCTGGTGTGCAAGAATGGGGTGAACGTAATGTGAAATATCTAAATGTTCGAAGTACTTACTGGCGAGCATATGCCGTGACTACTAAAGCGCACTAACTTGTAAATGGTTCTATGCGCGCACCTTGAGAATTCTCGAGAATTAACGGGATTACCCATCGCAGAAACGGCGCAACTCCGCTCATCCTGACGTGCACAAAGCTAATCTCAACAACGCGCGCGCGCTACTACCGAGTAAGATGTGTTGCGAAGGCGTTACAGCTATTTTGGCCGTGGATAACTTGTGTGGATCACTAGGCAGATGTACAGTGAAATGATACATGATACATGTAATGACCGGCTGTATATATATAGGTAGCTATATAGTAATAGTATAGTATAGTATAGTAGGCTATATAGTCGCTATAGTAGGTATCATATATGCTGGTAACTAGATATATCTCTATGCTCAAGCCAAAAGCATGGTTTATGAGACATTTTCCGAGCCAGCGCGTTCTTACCCCGCCGCGCCCCGCTTCGATCAGAGGGCCAGCCAAATTATGTTAGCCAGCAGCGAATTTTGAATTTTATGTGAAAACTGGTGGTTTTGGATATTTCTCACTAGACGGCGGAGAGAAGAGTGAGAATACCGCAATTTTTGGCCAACATGTTAAGGCAAATATGGAGCCAAGAGTCGCGTCATGATTTTTTGCTTTGCATTTTCATATTTACGAGAAAACTGGAAAAATGTTTAAAAATCAAGTTGTGTGTTAAAATAGAAAATTTAAGCGGAATAAGAGGGCATCCACTAATCCACACGTACGCAACTTAATAACACTCCGCTGACGAAGATTCTCTTACGCACAATATGTTAGCCATTACGAACGAGTAGTAAATTAATTAATTCAGAGTTGTAATCAGGAGAGAAATATCCATTTATACATCGTACTCATGTCCAGAAATCGAAAGGCGGAGAAATGACGCGTTTTTTTGACTATTTTGCACAACTGAGTGCAGGGCGCCTGTCGTGGCAAAATGGGTGAACGCTATGTGAATAGTCTAATGTTAGTTACTGTACTGCGAGCATATTCCGTGCTAACTAACGGAGCACTCAACTTGTAACACGATCGTTCTACTGCCACGCTTGAGAAGTTTGAGAAAATTACGAGGTTACCATGCCGCAGACGGGCAAACTACCGCTCATTTCCTGCACGTCACAAAACGCTCAATATCACAAGCAGAACGCGGCGCAGCGCAGCTACAGTAAGCATGCTGTTGCGAGGCGTTACACGCTACTTTTCGGGCGTGGGATCTTGTTGGACTGCACTAGTGCAGATGTACAGTGAATGCTACTGAATACCATGTAATCGACAGGCTGATAGGCAGGCGTTGACGGGCTGATGACTAATGGCTTATTAACTTTACTCAAGTGCATATCGTGGTTTATCCATGTCCTCCTGACGGAAATTCACTGTTAAGGGTTAGGAATTGGTGTTTTAATTTGGAATTGTGGTTATTTACGCAAGGATTCGGTTAAAGTTTGGGTTATAGTGTGATGGTTGCCGTTATGTTCGAGTTATGGTTAAGGTTAGGGTTGGGGTTATGGTTTAGCCGTTGGATGCGAACGTTAGCGTCAGTGTTAAAATTATGGGTCTGAACTTGACGATTATAGAGTTGTATCCATAATTGCTAGGGCTAGGCGTAGGACTGGCCTTTTGGTATTAAAGTTAAGCTAGGGCTCGCGGGTAAAGTGGTGAAATTACATAGATCTGGACAGGATAAGCTTAATCCGATGCATCACTTTAAAATATTAAAAGAAGCAAGCGGCACAAGCTTCATGCTTTAGTGCGTAGCAGAGCCAGGTTATTACATGATCGCCGCGCCAAGAATACTGGGCTAATTATCTTCGCATTCGTATTCACAAAAATGTATTATGCAGCTGGTATAATATAGCATATACGGTGGCCTACGGTTGCGACGTTTTAGTAAATTAAAACGCATAAATTAATATATAAATGCATATGACATGCACACAGAAATTAACGGCGAAGTAAAAAATTTGCTAATGTTAACTAGGCAGTAAGTAGAACGAAATTTGTTAATGACTATGTTGTAGTATTAGTCGATTCAGCTATTAAACTATAGCGATCGCATGCACTCGACGAATGCGCAGATAACGTTGCAGTTCGCGCGCGCTAACGCCGGGGTGTGTGGAAAAGTGAAGTGAGAAAGTGAGAGAGTGAGAAAGTTGAAAAAGAGGACAGAGAAGAGAAAGAGAAGCTGAAAGAGTCGAAACGAGTGAAAGAGTAAAAGCGAATATAAGTCTTATAATAGAGCAACCTACGCGATAGCGTAGACGACGCGCTGGCAGCGTGTAGCCGAGGGCCATGCAATGCGCATTGCGAACTTGGCAGGGCGATCGGAACGTGTCAGCATGCGCGTATCTCTGCACACGTCCGCGGCAAGATCTGAGCGGCTGGCCGGACTTTGCGCCGTGGCGGCCTAGGATCAAGTGACCCACAGGCAGGTGCCGACGTAACCGCCTGAGCATACCAGCCGGGATGGCACCGAATGAGCGTTTGGGCGCGGCAGCTAGCGGCGTTTGCGCGCGTTCAATCGAACCGCTCATGCACTCCGCGCACGTGCGCGCCGCCACAGCTCGACTGCCACCGGCCGATGCGTTCGCAGGCCACCGGCCGATGCGTTCGCAGGCCACCTCGCTAATGAACAGCAGGCGCATCTCCCAGGAGCTGCGAAGCCGTCGCGACTTGTCAGCGAAAGCTCGTCGACCAAAACCAATAGAGCGCAAGACGCTAGCTCGGGTCGGCGTGCAATGACGTGCTGGTGTTCTTCGGACGCCGCTGCGCATGCGTGGCGGCTATAGATCGGACACGCACTTACGAGTTGCGGGAGAGCGAGACGCGAAGTCAATCTGTATAGGCACGTGGTGAGACGATACCTGCCTAGTAAGGGCGTGGAGCGCACCACACGTGCATGTGCCCGCACCACCGAATAATAACGCACGTACAAACACGCCTTTAATTAGTCTCGTCGTTTTAAGATGTTCCCCAGAGGGCGGTCATCGTTAAAGATAATACCGCGAAGCCAGCTTGGCGAGAATCGCCCCACGAAAAACGCGGTTCCCATCTAAATATTACCACGTTGCGTTTCACATGATTATGAGATTCTTTTAGAACGCGAGTCCCTAATGAAATGCAAACATATCGACCGTTTACTTGAAACACCGGACAGTGTTTATTGTTTACGTTTGACGGCTCATGAGAGCAGGTGCCCATATTTACGGGCATTTCTTCTCCATGTGGTTTAACAATAGAGAAACTCCAGGGTCTAAACTGCCAACATTCTTCACACGGCGGATGCTTTTTGGCCGCAGTGTAAAATACCTCTATGCAAGCTACCATTTTGAGCCACAGTCCGTTTATAGATGTAACATGAAATGTTGCAGAGGTATGTTTAGATATCGTTGCACACGACAGGTTGAATGCGTTCCTATTATTGGTACATTTGTAGCCAGTCTGTATTATGTATCAGCGAACAAGATAGAATAAACTAAAAGTAATTCATTGGAATGTTAATAGTTGTACTAATCGAACCCCGTATAACAGACACGACCGAGAACGCGTTTCTCTCTTCTTTATTTGAATAATATCAAGAGCGTATAAAGAAGAAAAAAGTATAAGAGCGTCTCCCTACTTCATACGCCCTTGATAATATAATCCGCCTCCTCCATCGGCTGTTTCACATTTACATTATTCCTGCCTCATATATACGTTGGTAGGTACTCGATTTCTCACGTGTTGCATGTTATATACGTTTGCAAATAATAACTGCTGTGCACACGAACAGAGACTGTACTTATTGATTGTTTAATTATATGTAATCATAATATAAATGTAAACTAATACAATATACAATCTTGTGAAGTTAACAGTTAAAAGTTAGGGGAAACACTACTTGGTTCGGTGATCTGTGTAATTCTGCTGCTCTTCGTTCTGTGAAAAATACCAGTTAAAACGATGTGCAATTTGTAAATAATACACCACATCACGTGACACAATGTCATGTAGATGATCATGTATATAGACTTCGAAAGTGGATCTGCAACATAAGAAGAGCCGACATTGACGGGTTAAAAAACAGACAATGGAAATATCTGCTAATTTGCGAGAATCATTTTGAGGCATCTCAATTTAATTTTGCTAATAAAAAATTCAAACTGTCTGTCCCGATCCCTTCCACCTTTATTAAAAACACAAGAGCAAGTCAAAAAATATAAGAGGCTAAGAAAGGATGCAGTTCCATCTCTGATAGAAGTCAGTAACCCAGTAAAGCTCCAGCACTTGTGTGATTAAGCTTCTTAGCAATACATGTGATTAATGGTATTTGAGTAAAAAATATGGAAATTATATCGTCTTTATTATTTTTATTGTTTGTAGAAAAAACAAACATCTCACAAAATCCGGTCACAAACTGAGGAATAAATTAAACTACAGACTGTAGCACAGTATACCGTGTGCACATTACGCATTTTGATGTATTGTGCATTAGTCTGTGTCTCTGTGATACGTACGGTGTGGATGATCGTTTTGCATGTAAAAATAAATGTACAGCCGTTTAATAGAGCAAAATCTACTTGAAGACTAACATTTGACCTTCTAGATTCAGGAATGTATAATTAAACTCCAGTCCAAATATTATAATTCACGATAGAGACTGTTTTAATGTTACAACGTTACAGGGCATCCACACTTTGGTGTCACCACAAGCCCAGAATTTTTAGTGTACCGCTCCATGTCGCTGGGCGGCCGCGCACTATTCCAATTGCATTCCACCATTTTAGGCTTCGTTCTACTTGTCTTCTATCCGTTAGTGCTGTGGCGGTCCTCTTTCGTGCAGTATGACGCCCATCTAATCGCTTAAGGCGCCATGACTAGCGCTTACACCCGTACAGTCGCGATAATATGAAACATTATTACATTACTGCTGCTCCACAAAGTTACATGACACGCTAATGACGTGAAGTTATTTCACGGCGTGCTGTGTAATTACAATGTGAATGTATGCATGCATATGTGAGGATTACAATGCAGCATGAATACGTAACCTGTATATCCATGTTCTCCCTAAAAGTAGCTACATGCGTCTTAAACTACGCGTGTTAATCGAACACACACTTCAGAAATAGAGTTTGGCCACATTATATGTTATAGCGCTATGTAGACTATTACATTTGAATTCTAGAATAAGTTAGCAGCCAAGTACGCACTTTATAGCAAAGGCATTGGCATGTCAGGTTGTAATCACTCCATATATATAATATATATATTGCTACAATATGATAGGCGTCGCGAGTTGCAATCATGGCGAAGCGCGATTATAGCACAATAGTTTATAGTAAGAATGATGTATGCGCATGTTGATTTGAATAGATGGTATAGAGAAGGCCAGGCCGGCTGTTTCCGGGAAAAACGACAGCTCGTAGAAGATATGAGATAGGGGCGATGGAGATCATACTATATATATATATATATATATATAATATATGTAATACATATAATATAACATTTTGTCAGAATCCCGCTTTCTCGTTTTATTATTTAGTATGCACTACTTTTTGCGAAGCTAATAAGGTCGACGCTAGCAACCTAGGTTGATGGAGGTGAAAACGACTTTTCGACTATAGCCAGGCAAACTGCCAATACTCTAGATCCTAATATCTCTGACCAAACTTATAGTTTTGTACAGTACCGTTGGCGGCAAGTCTGGCTTTCTTGTCGTGCAAAATTGTTCTTCGAGTTAACGTTCGATATGTTTGTGCGATAGGCGAGCCGTGTGAAGTCTATGCATCGCACTAGTTTTTCCGTCGGCTCCTTTTGCAGAGACACGTCGCCTCCGATGCACAGCCACCAAATCCACGATGCTTTGGTATTATTTCCTTTCACTGGGAGCTTTTCACATGACTTCTTTCTCGCTAGGCAAATAAGAAATGTGCTGAAGGATATGTAAGCAAAGCCAACATTTCTCAAAATTATTTAATAAGAATAATTTTATCATGCCTCGAATATAGTGACATAGCCGAGTAGTAATAGACATGGCATTTTAGCGCGTAATACTTTTGCGAACTTCGTATCGCTAGCGTAAGTAAAATAAAAAGTAGGGCCTAATAACCCGACTGCAGACAATCTGTGACACGCGTGTTAGCGTTGCTCGCGTTGATAAATTGCCAGCTTGTTTGGTCTCTGTATTTGACAGCCGATGAGATCTACATCTCGCGCTGTCTGTGTTAGTGCTTATTCCTACGAGAGAATATTCTGGATCCATTCGCCGATGACCAGCTGCGATTGTGGTAGCGCGGTTCATGCGCGTACATATCAACCATCCGCACGGACGTTGCCGGCGATGAAGCAGGGCGTGCCGCCACAGCCATATGCGGCCGATAGCCGCAGCAACACGGGCTTGGTTATAACAGCGCTATATTCTCATTATGGTTCTACAGGGAACGGGCTTCGTTATCACAAGCCAAGAAGACCTGCGCTACCCAGATAAACAAGGTCACGCGGTCATGTCGCCACGGACGTTCTGTTGAGATTGGAGTGATGCAAGAGCAGGGCCAGTGAGCTCGTCAGGTTGCAAAATCTGTTCATGTTCGTAACATATTAACGGTTTATTAGATAGATGGTTTGTAAGAGATGTGCCTGGCGATGGCAGCGTAGAGAACTGATGATAAATATAGAGACGTATGGCGTGCGGGCGCATTATTAATTCAAGACAGTGATAAGGATAGGAATTGCTCATGGGGCTAGATGATCATCATTTTACACATGCTTAGGCAGTGGCTATCTATTCAGCGAAACCACTCGAATGATAGCTTACGCTGTGAGAGCAGAAAATCAGACAGGTAAACATCGCTATCTGATGTATGCAACTCGCTGATAAATACTGGAATGTTGAGTGCTGCGATAGGGTTTCACGCAGAGGAGTGCGCGCACGTTTCGCGTTTTGTGGTTTAGGTGGGTTCACTTTGGGAAGATCGGCTAGGCGTAGATCTGGGCACGGTTGTGGCATTGCATTGGCAGCAAAGCGTTATGCGGGAATCGGCATAAGCTCGTTTATCATGTGGTGTAACATGAGTGCAAACCGTGTACGCTCTCAAACAGACGAAGTAGTTGTTTTGAGATTTATCGAAACGCACGCATGTTCTCAACTTTTTGTACTTCTTGTTATTTCGCTAGCCGGCGTACTTGATTGCGGAACGACGGGCCTTTAACTTTGCCTTAGCTAAATACATACATGAGCATACATAGTATCATAACATACATAATACATACATAAGTATAGGCATACATATCAGACGCCACAATGCAAGCACGGACCAGACGAGCCAACGGGGTAACGCAGAGCACGCGCGCAGCAACGCACGCTGACGCACGCACGACCACACACCATACGACATCTAGTATATAGTTATTGGTGTGTATGTGTGTTTTATTTTATTTATATTTATTTATTAAGTTCTGCGCTAATATCACTCGTTAACACAAGCTCAGCAGTGTTCACGTCGTAGGTTATAAATCGTTGACCTACTATACTTAGTGACGGCGGAGGTCCTGCCGCAGCAAGTTCTCGTTCTCGGGGATTTAAGTTCTGCTCTTAATATCATAGTCGTTATAATTGAGCCGCACTAGCCGCATTGTTACGGTGCTTGAAAACGACAACTGGGCTGAGAGGCTGGAACTAGAGTGCAGATATCGGCAATAGCAATGGGTATAGCGAGTCAATAGGCAGTACAATCCACATGCACGCAGAATAAATGTGCTGGCGTGTACGAATTAAAGCCCAGAAGGCTAATGCGAAATGCGAAATGCGAAATGCAAAATGAGAAATGCGAGATGCGAAATGCGAAATGCGAGATGGAAATGTAGAAGCTGGGCGACTTGACGTACGGGCCGGTGTGGGATGCGGTGCCCCAACCGATGGAATTGGCACGCGCGAGTGCCACGCTAACACAGGGCATCGCCCCCCACGCTCCTCTCGTCAAAGTTTAACAACTAGGGCGCAGAGCAGCGGAATCGCCGCTGATCTAACGTTCTGCCGGGCATCAATGCTACCGCGAATATGTCTTAAATCGATGCTAGATGGCTCGTTAACGAAAAATGACCTGCTATTTGAGCACGCTGCGCCTGGCTGAATTTCCTCGTAAATCCGCATTTTAGTGTAGACCGTAAGCGCCCGCCCATTATTCCTTTACTACGGCGTGTACGGCGGTAGCGGCGGCTGTGAGCGAACGCTAATCGGTTATCTGCGGGATTTTTTCAGACAACGCGGGCGCCGCAGTCGCATAGATGGCACAGCCAGTGTCACCGAGTCACGCAGCCAGCCTTTGGATATGCTGCCGGCGTGCTTAAGTACGCGCAGGTTTGCCAGTCTACAAGCTGTTCAACGTGTGGCGTTTAACGTAAGCGTCAAGCGCGTTAACGCCTAGCGGCCAGACGCGCTTAGTCACTGTTTACATGGCCACGCATGCGCCATCTCTTGGATCATACAATAATCATGAAATGTAAATAAGCGATAAAATTTGCAATCAGGGCCGCTCCTAGCGAATCACTATCTGCTGCCATTTTGGTGCAAAAATGTCATTGCTTTACTTCTTGCCTTGGTTAAGTTATGTACCATGTGTCACTGTTAGTTTAGGAAGAAAGCGTTAAAACTGGCTATTCGCGCATAATTTCCACTGCTTCGCTTCTTTAAAAAATAGTATGAGTTTCTCACAATTTTTGCTCTGATTTTGCCCTATGATCGATTTTTTCTCTTAACGCTACATTTCAGTTCGGACATCTTATGATGCTATCATAATACGTTATAACGGTGGCAAATCCACTTTTGGCACCTACTCCTTACGGCCTTAGGTAGTCACGAAAATCAAGGAATCCCCTAGTCACATATACGTATATCAAGGGAATGATGGAAAAATTGTTTCTTTGGTTGTGAATGTTATATAAGCCAGTTATATTGTTTTGTTCATTTAAATTCTAATCTTTTTGATTTTAGCCTTATAGTGCGGGGCTAAACCGACCAGGCTCTCGCGACTGCTTACAGCGTCGTAGGAACAGACGCGATGTAGTGCTTAAGAGAGAATGGAACTTGTGGCTAATGCTTGGAGATATGCCGCGAGCGATTTTTTAGTTACTTGTTTTATAATTCTCGGCAATTCTAGAATATGCTGTCCATGATAATCATTGTCACGTTCTGAAAAAAACTAGCAGACCCGATTCCGCTGACCGCTGTGGAGACGTGCGGCCGGGCCTCGATTTGGCGGCACGTCTCGCAGCTGCGGACAGCGGCTTCATACTATTGAGACTCGGCCGGGTCGCGTGGCGCATGATCCGGCGGAACAGCGTGTTGTCGGCGGCCGCTCTCAGCAGCTCATGATGCAACAGGCCTGTGCAACGCAAGCGCTTGTATCATGTTCTCTCTGGACGTGACGGGCGTGAATCAGGGCGCATGCCGCGATGATTGAGGCACGGGGGCAGTGCCAGCGCTTACGGAGCAGGCATCGCCTTCGAGCCCACGGCCTTTCACGCAAAGTTGTAGCATCTAGGGCGCAGCGGGCAGGGAATCGGCTGATCTAAGTTCTGGCGCATGCAAAATCTACTCGCGAAGCGGGCAGAAAGAAGCGGGCTGAGGCGAAGGCTTATCCGTTATCTGGGGGCCGATTTTTCCAGACACATCGTCGGCCAGTCGGCAGCTAGGCTGCAGTTCGAACGTGTTTCAGGCTGTGTGGTGTGTGTGCGCGTGTGTGTGTTACTGGTAGATTGTCTGGAGTGCTCGCTTTGTGTTATGCGTGGGTATTGTGACCAGGGGGTAGATTCATCATAGCTGGCGTACGGGCAAATATTTTGGCGTAAATCTGTGTAGCGCAATCGACGACTGCTACACGAGCTGACGAGCGTTGCGCGTAAACAACTCGAAAATTTCGGCGCAGGTGTTTTTCCAGAGTACCGCAGCATCGGCATTATTTTATTGAGAAAACATTATAAAATTAGCTCACTCACTAAAAATAAATAAAATAATCGGCAGCAGACAGGCCTGCGGCCTTTTGACGCTTCTTTTTGTCATAAGCTTGGCATTGTTTTCGTTAGATAAGCGAGTTTGTACGTTAGCCGTGTACCGTTGTACACACGAGGTGACGGGGCGCCGTGTATCGTGGCACGATGACGCGTCGGGCGCACGCACGCAGCGACGTGGGGCACAAGCACGCACCGCAGCGCAGTGTATGCACACGACGCAGTGGCGCCGTGTACGTACACACGCATGGGGGGCGTACCGACGCACAGTGTAGCGTGCACGACGCCGTACGTGTACGTGCAGCAGCCACGCACGGCGACGTGCACATGGCACGCGGACGGCGCGGCGCATGTACGTAGCACACGCAGCGTACTGCAGCGTGTAGCGTGGGCAACGCCACGCACGCGACGTGTAGCGTTGGCACCACGCACGGCACGCACGTGTACGTGGCACACAACGCGCACGTGCACCTGCACGCACGCAGCCGGCAGCGTGGGGGGGGTAACGTTTTGGGGGCCGGCGGCACACGTCACGGGCACGGGAACGTGTACGTGGCAGCAGCGGCGACGCAGCGCAATAGGTGTACGGTGCACACGCCACGCGACGGCGACGTGTAACGTGACACGCGGCACGGCACAATCCTCGTCTCAAAGCAACGTG
>NW_014581140.1:0-590 GCF_000485595.1 Priapulus caudatus
GAGAGAGAGAGAGAGAGAGAGAGAGGGGGGAGAGAGAAATCGGGGAAATAGATCAAAATGTAAGAGAGAGATAGAGAGACTCCGAGAGCGACAGAGAACGAGAGATGGGCGGTGCGGCCAGACCAGCAGAACGTCTTTAACACATACGCAAAAAACAGACAGCTCTTCTCAAAGCGTAGCGGAGTGTAAATATGCTAGCGCTGTTTGTGAGAACTGATCTAGCCGACGCCGAGTGCCAGCCTGCTGGCAGCGGCAGCATGCAGCCTGCATGCGTCGCCAGCGACAGCGGCGTCGGCATGCCGACAACAGTCGCTGGAAGCCGCCGACGCCGTAACTGTACGCCTGCACCTGTTCCGCGCACGCACGCACGCACGCACGCACGCACGCACGCACGCACGGAGGCACGGCACGCACGCACGGAGGCACACAAATATGCAGGCATACACGCACACAGACACGCAAGCATACATGCATGCACGCACGCATGCAGACATGCACGCATGCACACATGCACGCACGCACTCACTCACTCACGCACGCACGCACGCACTCACTCACGCACGCCTGCACGCACATCCGCACGCACGCAC
>NW_014581140.1:6819-7389 GCF_000485595.1 Priapulus caudatus
GTAGATTCACGGTAGTCTGTTATCGTAGTTTGTTCGTAGATTCACCGTAGTCTGTTATCGTAGTTTGTTCGTAGATTCACCGTAGTCTGTTATCGTAGTTTGTTTGTAGATTCACCGTATATAGTCTGTTATCGTTGTTTGCTCGTAGATTCACCGTAGTCTGTTATCGTAGTTTGTTGTAGATTCACCGTAGTCTGTTATCGTAGTTTGTTTGTAGATTCACCGTAGTCTGTTATCGTAGTTTGTTCGTAGATTCACGGTAGTATGTTATCGTAGTTTGGTCGTAGATTCACGGTAGTCTGTTATCGTAGTTTGTTCGTAGATTCACCGTAGTCTGTTATCGTAGTTTGTTCGTAGATTCACGGTAGTCTGTTATCGTAGTTTGTTTGTAGATTCACGGTAGTCTGTTATCGTAGTTTGTTTGTAGATTCACCGTAGTCTGTTATCGTAGTTTGGTCGTAGATTCACGGTAGTCTGTTATCGTAGTTTGGTCGTAGATTCACGGTAGTCTGTTATCGTAGTTTGTTTGTAGATTCACGGTAGTCTGTTATCGTAGTTTGTTCGTAGATT
>NW_014581141.1:0-421 GCF_000485595.1 Priapulus caudatus
TCTCTCTCTCTCTCTCTCTCCCTCCTCTCTCTCTGTCTCGGTTTTTTCTTCCCCCTCCTCTCTCTCTCTAGCGTCTTATTTGATAAAGTGATTTATCTGCAGCTTTCCAAGCGTATCAACTGCAGGATATGATCGTGGCGTGACGCGAACGTGGATGCAAGCACGAAGCTAATTAACAACACTCGCGAACGCCTGATTCTCGCGCGCACGCACGCACTCACGCACACACACACACACGCTCGTCCTCTTGCTCTCGCTCTGGCTCGCTCTCTCTCTTTCTCTCTATATCCATCTACTTATCTATTGATCGATCTATCTATCTGTCTATCTATATATCTACTTAAGTAGCTAGCTAGCTATCTATCTGTCTATCTATCTATCTATCTATCTATCTATCTATCTATCTATCTATCTATCTATC
>NW_014581141.1:1673-6345 GCF_000485595.1 Priapulus caudatus
ACGACATAGTGTATCTTCCTCTCCCCTCTCTCGCTCTCTCTCTCTCTCTATCTATCTCTCTCTCTTCTCTCTCTCTCTCTTCTCTCTATCTATCTATCTATCTATCTATCTATCTATCTATCTATCGATCGATCTATTTCTCTCTCTTTTCTCTCTCTTTCTCCTTCTCTAGCTCACTACCCTCTCTCTATGCCACCCGCCAGACCCCCTCCAACTCTCACGCTCGCGATTTCTCTCTTTCTCCGCACATAATCCAATAATTAAACTAATGCGATGAGAACTAAGTGGAGAGAAGTCAGCGAACGCAGCGAGAGATAGCGTCAAATGTGTGCCAACGGCCTGAGATGACACACATTTCTCTATGTGTGTGAAGGTCGCCGGAGCTGCATTACGCGCCAGGTCCGAGACAGTCTCGCGGGGAAATCCCCAAGGAGGCTCTCTCTCTCTCTCTCTNTATATATATATATATATATATATATATATATATATATATATATATACTATATATATATATATATATATATATATATACCGGTATATATATATTTATATACTTCTTGGAATTAGCGAATATATATATATATACCGGTATATATATATTTATATACTTCTTGGAAATAGCGACGCGGAACTGAACTCGATGATGAGATGAGATGAATTATGAGTAGAAATCGAACACCTTTTATTACTGACCATAACTACCGTATATGTTCATTTATGAACCACTTGCACACGTACATATAGATGCGTGCATTTTTTCCTCCATGCATGTTTCTCTCGCGTCGCTACGCACGCTCGTTCACAGAACGCCCCGGGCAAATTCTTCGCCTCTTTCCTTTCTCTCTTTCGAAATTTCGATCAAACAAAACACTCGCAGTGACCAGGCGGGCCACGCCCACTCGTCTGGTCATTCTCCCGTCAGACGTGGCGGCTTGGCTATTGTACTTGCACAGCCTTATATACCTGCCGCGCCCAAACTAGAACTCGGCCTGTGGAACAGGGCGAGATTATGAGCGGTAGCAGCTCGTGCGGTTAAGTAAGCTTCTATCAGCATGCAACGGGGAAGTTAAGCGCGCCATAGTCTGCATATGCATACATACCCCCCCATTTTCTTACACCGGGCTCCTCGCGTTATTTCAGCTACTGCTATTGATAGTAGGAGAGCATGCATAAAGTTGTCCTTTTCCCGATGTTTCCTATTTCATTAAGAGATAGGCGTGTAATTGGCACATGGGAGAGTTCGCGCGTGAATGCGAGTAGGTGGAACGCGTACAACACGGGGCTATTAGATAAAGCAATTGAGGGCTTGACTAGAAACTGTCGAGATGCTTAGGGTTATTATGCATGTTTGTGTAAGTGAGATTAGATAATAGAAATCATTTGACCTGCATTTATCTTGTCGGTCATTGATCTACTTCTACACTTGCATTCGACTCGACCAGGGGTCTATTATAGAAATAATCTTATTATAAGGCCGACTGATTATTCAACCTCCCTTGTTTGTGTTCCTAAATACACTGAAACCAAAGAGAGACAATTATAATGTAGAGACGAGTATATACTGGTCAGTAATTTATATCGCCTCTAATATATCCTATATAATATATTATATAGTCATTATATGTCTATATATATATAATATTAGATATGTTTCCACCTCTGTTGGTTTAACGACGCACGCAGAAAACGAGTGATTGTGCTACCTGGCATGATGACGTCATGATGACGTCATGATGACATATGAATAATTATGTCTTTTCCAGGATTATAACCCCCGTTGGCACACCGTGTACGGCAGCAAGTCGCCTGGTAAGTGCTTGTCCGCCAATAACGTATATTAATCCATTTAGGGACTATATGTAGTTCAGTGCTGTGTGTGTAGCAGGACGGCTTTTGTCTCGAAGCAAGACGACCGTAAATCGTCCTAGCCATTCAACATGCGACAGCAGAGTCGTACGCGATTTCCGAGTTATTAAATCGAAGGTAACTAGTTAAACATGTGAGCTTCACAGATTTACCGATGCGCGCATTACGCAAAATATAAGAGCCAAACAATTGAATAGTAGTCTATTTAATTCGTCAATGCAGATCGTTAATATGGCGAGCGTTACTGTGGTATATTACAGGGAATCGAATATGATTTACTCAATAACTTTTTATTATTATTCTTTCATGAGATCAGTGAGTTGCATCGTCTAACGCGAGTAAAGTAACAAAATGAAATGTACGATCCGGTAAATCGCGGGATACACAAGACACAACGATGCTAGAAATTCGACATATATTTATTTCGGGAAGAAATTTACAAATGATTTTGACGTCAATTATCTTTCTTGCGCCATTAATATCATTTAATGAGATTGTTCGATGAACATTGCATCGGCTTCGGCGTTCATATTGTTCCGGGATTCTTTTGTTGTAAAATGGCATGCAGTCTCTCTTTGGGCAACTCTCTGAAGTTTTAAATAGAAAAATGTGAACACATATGGATACCTTTCTGCAGTTGTTTCCTTGATGATGTTTTACCATTTAAATTCGCCCTTTCGCGACAGAAACTTCGGCTAACTTTTTATAGATTGCATAGCCCTAACACCAATACATGTTACGTACAGAAAGGCTGCAACGTCCATTCTGCCTTCACATTGTGCACGAATACTAGACCTCGATAGACGCATATCGTTGACAGTGATGTTTAAATAATATAATAATAATAAATAATATATATATAATTAATATATAATAAATAATATATAATAATACAATAATAATTAGAATGACAACGTAATGTATCTTTTTGTGATGTTTTGAGGCGGATAAAATCGATCAAGCTTACTGTTAATGTGAATCATTCTGGCCGATCGTCATCCGCTCATTATATGTCAATTTTATGTCCTTCTCTCTAAGTGTTATTGAAAGTAAAAGCTCTAAATATCCGGTCGGATGTCAGCGTGATTTCTAAAACGAACCTGCGGCTGGCGAACACATACCAGGTAAGTAAACGCAATCTCTCGTACATAAATTTAAAAGACAAGTCTAATTTTTTCGCCACGGATGCACAGGGAAATTTCGCCATGTTGTCTGGCATACTTCGCTTGTGATCGTAATCTTCTCACTATGTTCAAATGTTCTATATGCGTAAATTATTGCGCCTCTTGACACGGTTATAGCCATATAGCACCATTATATGTTATACTCTTCAGATATCTCGCTCTAATCGTGTGTGCTGTGGGCAGGTATAGCGCAGCAATTACCTTGTTTGCCTTGCGAGCACTGACAATCGTATGCCTAATTAAAAATGAGTGCCAGGTAGTTATCCGGTATTCTGCATCGTGAATGAAGTGTGTGAAGAGAGGTGGGTAGAGAGAAACAAAGAAGCAAGGGACGGAGTAGGGAAAAACGAACGAGATAAGGAGGAGTAAAGGACACTGCAAATAGAGGAAGAGAGAGAGAAGGAGAGGCGAGACAGAGGGACGTAGGAAACGAGAGAGAGCGTAGCGCAGGATGGAGGCAGGTAATGGGAGATGGGAGAGGAAAGTATGAAGCGAGCCAGCTAGAGATAAGGAGTGAATGACACAGAAAGAGTGGCAAAAGACATGAAAGTAGGAGAAATCGTAGTCGTGCATCATCCCTAACATAATATACGGATCAAATTAACAATCTAACATGTCTGGGTCAACCCCGTGCAACTGAGCATTGCGTTTGGACGCGTGCAGCTAGGCGAACAGCGCTTTTCTTACACGGCGCCGCACGTCTCTTCATTAGGAACATCTTGCAGGCGTATAGTTTCAACGTCTGGCTATCGCCTCTCTCCGGTCGGCATCTAGATTTAGTCAGTTAATCCTACGCTTGTTCGAACGTAAACGAGTTTATCAATTACTCACGAAAATCCGCCGCACACGTTGAGTAAAATTGACTCATGCGTCATTTCACTTGAGTAAAATAACTCACGTGTGCGCCGGGGCCTAGGTTACCTTGAGGTTCGAGCGCCTAGAGCGGGCAACCACGGTCAGTGCAAATTCCATCCTCGCTAGATGCGCGCC
Organism: Priapulus caudatus; assembly: GCF_000485595.1. Classification (NCBI taxonomy): domain Eukaryota; kingdom Metazoa; phylum Priapulida; class Priapulimorpha; order Priapulimorphida; family Priapulidae; genus Priapulus; species Priapulus caudatus. The sequence goes on from NW_014581141.1 coordinate 5,714, forward strand.
AGTGTTGCGATCTGCACGAACACCACGCACGGCTGTGTCGCAAGCGCGGAATCCACGTAGGCGATTAAAAAACTCCCATGGACGATCGCGAACGTGAAGTGTGTCCTTCGAAAATTACGCGCAGAGATTGCGCTCCAGTCCGGCGCTACGCGACCCGCGCCGTCAGCGCCACCACGATGTGTTACTTTTAGACAAGCGAATCTATTATCTTCAAATTTATGCTTCAGCTACCCGTTCTATCTTTTATTCGTTTCTCTTTCTTTTCTCTCTACTCTCTTCTCTCTCTCTCTCTCATTTCTCTCTCTCTCTCTCTGCGCGCTCTCTACTCTCTCTCTCTCTTTCTCTCTCTCTCTCGCTCTCTCTCTCTCTCTCTCTGTTCCTCTCTCTCTTCTTCTCCTCTCTTCTCTCTCTCTCTCTCTGCTCTTCTCATCTCCTCTCTCGCTTCCTCTCTCGCTCGCTCTCTCTCTCTCTCTATCTCTCTCTCTCTCTCTCTCTCTCTCTCTCGCTCTCGCTCTTCGGCTCTCTCCGCTCGCTCTCTCTCTCTCTCTCTCTCTCTCTCTTTCTCCTCTCTCTCTCTTCTTCTCTCTCTCATCTCTCTCTCTCTCTGCTCTCTCTCTCTCTCTCTCTTTCTG
>NW_014581141.1:11904-12311 GCF_000485595.1 Priapulus caudatus
TAACTTTACAGTTGTTTCTCGCAGAATGACGGCCTACTTCGGGATCTTCGATATATTGAAACCAAAGACGGGAGAAACGATAGTGGTGAACACAGCCGCAGGGGCAGTCGGTTGCTTGGTCGCTCAGATCGCCAAACTACTGGTATGCATACATATTAACCATACTGGTCGACCATATATGCTACCATGATATAATAATACATGTATTATTATATATGTATGTAAATGTATTATTAGTTCTCGATGCTAAATATAGACATAAGGATTCTGGCGCGACGCTAATATAGAACACTACGAATCATATCTGCGTATATGATCAGAGTTAACAATATTAACGTAGGCGAATGTATTCTGGATGATAGATGAATATATATATATATATATATATATATATATAATATATCGAT
>NW_014581142.1:0-10000 GCF_000485595.1 Priapulus caudatus
GTATATAGCCCCACGCGGTCAGCCCTCACAGCCACCCAGTTTAACGGTTCTATTATTATATAACCAGTGCGCATCAGTTGTCTTGGCATGCGGAGGTGTAGGCTGAGGTCGCCTCGTGGACAGTTTCTGATGTCTGGCTTTGCTGTTGCTGGTGGGCTCCGCGCAGCACGTATGGTTTTGGTGGACACACCAGCAGGCACGGCGCCACCGGCCGGCCCCGACAAGGGCTGGGACCGCTGCCTCGTTACTTGTCTCCCCAATCACCAACGCGCAGCGGCGCCCGGTGGTCACCCGGTATATCCGAACAGCGGCGTTTGGTTGATTCACCGAGCTAGCTAGGCGGAGAAGCTTTACATGCCGCCTCACATGACCATCTCGCCACACGGCGAGAATGATTTGGCGCTGTACACACTCAGCTACATCATACGTCTATACGTACATGGTTCCTATACGCGACCGCGCCACCGGCCATATGCGATACCCATACTCAATGATAACAAAATACTTAGTAATGTATATACGTACGACGCCGCGCACCCTCTCGGCCCTGCATGTAACCGTATGTCGCAGCATGGCAAACGCCGGAGGTGGATTCAACGGCCGTGTATGTCTGTAAAGTCACCGCAGTAACCGTGGAAACAGCCGATTCGGGACCATAATCTGCCACCAGCATTCGTCTTGTATCAGAGGCTGGTAGCAGCGGGATAGACCCGCCTGTTGAACAACCCCCCACTGTTTCTTCACTGACGACTGGCTACATAGTATAGAAATACCGACATCGCTCCGTCCATCGAGCAATAAAGAAACGCTTGAGCTAGCGCCCAGGCAGCGCCGGGCGCGCTAGCCTCCGCCGAGCGTGGGACTAGGCTCACGACTCCACTCCATGTGTCAGACTTGCGTCAAGAACCCGTCGTTTGCCCTCGAAGGGAGGTTTGGTTCCTTAGCCAAGCCATAAAACTACGGCCAGCTTTTGTATCCCCGGTCCGGTACCAAGCTTCTGAAGCAGAAAGTGCGACACTATTTAACGCGAACGCGGGCGAACAAAACGGCTCATAATGTGTTTGACGGAGGAAGGTGGGCCGCCGCACGCTCCCACGTAGGAAGTAAACGTCCCGGTGTTAACCCCTTACGCGGAAGCGCACATATAGAGAAAGGTGACAGAGCACACACAAGGCCCGCGTGATGAGTGAGAGGATCCCAAGGCTTGCACTACCTCACGATTCCCGGCTTTCATTCGTTCGCTCGCCTTGAGCCCAGTGCGTTTGTACAAGCGGGGATCGAGGCTCATCTGATGCGGAGGCCCGCTGAGGGGAACTGGGCAGAGGCCTGGTGATAAGAAGCGCACATAGAGCGATTACTGATGGGGAAGACCATGAGGGTGAAGGCAAGGGAGAAAGGGAATATAAGAGGGAGGGAGACTGAGAGAAGAGCGCGGAACGTGGGAGACTATAGAAGGGGTCAATATGAAAGGGTAGAAGGGACGAGTCAGAGCGAGAACAGCCGAGAAGGCGCTAGAGGGGGAAAAAATGAAGTGAGGAGGAGGCGAGCGGCGAAGAATGGGGGAGACCGCGCAAGCAGTATAAGAGACGAGAGAGCGAGAAGAGACGAGACGAAGAGCAGACAGAGGACGACCGAGAGAGGGGGGGGCTAATCCGAGATAATATCGAAGAGGGCGAAGAGGCCAACAGGAACAGCGAGAGCTGCCGGAATCTGAAAGTGTCTGCGAGAGCCACTAGCGGGATAACACAGCCGGGGACGAGCGGAGTGGCCGCATCCTTACTTGCGGTAACGTGTCGACGGCGCATCGGCGGCACCACTAACAGGCGACTATTCTTCGCCTGCCGCTCCATGTGAATGCGTCGGCATATAGGCGACGCAGTTACGGGGAACCAACGAGACAACGCGGATGCGGCTCGCTTTTTACGCGCCCCTTCGCGTACAATACCGCCCGTGTTGTTACCCCGCCGAATTTATCGCCCAGTTTCCTTTTGTCTGTGGAGTTCGTATCGCAGCGTTTTGAATGATAGCTTGTAATGGTGGCCGCTTTCGCTCGTTGAAATTTTCACTTTCTACTACTCCGCCGGGGAAACACAATTCCGCGCGGCGCAAGATAGACATTTGCCGTCGATATTAAAAGTGTGTTTGTGGTGTGTGTGCTTGTGTGTGTGTGTGGTGTGTGTGCCGTGTGTGGTGGTGTGTGTGTAGTGTATGGTGTATGTTGGCTGGCGTTGGGCCGTGCCGTGCGTGTCTGTGTGTGTGTTGTGTGTGTTCTGTGTCGTTGTCATCGTGTGTGGTGTGTGCGGTGTGTGATGTTGTATGTCTGTGTGTGTATGTCTGTGTGTGTGGGTGTGTGTGTGTGTGTGTCTATGTGTGCATGTCTGTGCGTGTGTGTCTGTGTGTGGTGTGTGTGTGTGCGTCGTGTCGTGGTGTGCGTGTGTGGCCGCGCCGGGCGAGCGACCCGTGAGTAATATCATCCTAATTCAATCCACCCCCTCACTCCATATATATATATATATATCTAATTATATATATATAACTAATCTAATTGTATACGTATATATATATATAAATAATTCATTATGTACTATACCGCAGGAGCGTGGTAGCAGCCGCGCGGCCAACGTGGTTGTGGATCACGTTGCTTTTTTTAAGCAATTTTAACTGTATAAGTTTTATTTTTTTATGTTTTTGCTGAGTAGTGCCGTCGTTATATTGGCCAAACCGCCGTACGGAATAACGTCACGCAATACAGAAGTAGTCTTGCAATACGTAATAGTCTCCAGATAGTTAATGAGTGTGTAATATAAACGCAATTATCATAAATAAGGAGTTTTCACTGGCCTAACTTAAGTTTTCCATGCATAATGGGGTTCACCGGGCGCCACGAATGCAGTCCATTGCTTGACGGCCGGCAAAGCACTCCTACATTTTGAAGTGGTGTTGCCGGTCCAGAGCTATAGGTGGTCTATTTAGTATAACCCATGTTACCCTACTGCATCTCGTCCAATCGAATGGTTTTTAATTCCATAATATTTTTTAAAATGGCCCAATGGTTTTTTACATAACCGTTTTAATAACTAGTACTCTCAATACCCCCAAGTAATTCCCATACCCCCAGAATATCTGTCACAATGAAATAATTTCAATACCCTAGCCTAGTATATTACGTAGACTGCATACCTGGGGGCGGTTTTCTAAAGGCAATTGCATAGCATGAATAGACTCCAATAGCCCGTCAATTTCCTGTCCACGAACGTCGCACTTTCGTAAATCTATCGATTATTTTACGCCGCCAGAAGTCCGGTAATTGCATGCTGGCGTTTCGGCTCGGTTTCTCATTCTGCTGTGCCTGTGAAATAAATATCAATGGCTCCCCTTACCTCGCATGGCCAGCTACGGGGCAATTAGTCACGGGCCGTCCGGGCCAGATTACTGCACCAGGACCTACCTCGCATGCGATTAATACTTTCTCTTTTCCACTTTTCGTTATATATATAGTGTGTGTGTGTAAATGTGTCGGGCGTGCAGTATAACGCTACCACCGCTTACGAGGTAGATATAATGGAGAACCGTGGGTAACGGATTCTCATTAAGGCTACCTTAGTACTGTTTCCCTGTGCCATGGGCGCGCGATACAGGACAACAAAGCATGCCGAGCTCAAAGCCGGCAACGAGCTACTGGCAGGCTGTCCACTTTCGAATTCGGCTGAACCCGCGGCAAGGGCCAGTTGCTGCCATGCGGAGCATCGAGTTGCTACGTTGGAGCTGAGAAAGCAGCACGCTGTGTGGTGTGTGTGTGTGGTGTGTGTGTTGTGTGTGTGTGTTGTGTGTGTGTGTGTGCGGCGGCGTGCGCGCCCGTGCGTGCGTGCGTGTGTGCTGTGTGTTTGGCACCGAAGAGAAGTGTGACAACGAAATCGCACGTGCAGTTCTTTCTGTAAGTAATATTGCGGTATCTGAGCGTAAAGTTAATTAAAGTAGTAAATCTCACTGTTTCCTCACAACCGCTTCGTCTATATCTCTCCTCCGCCTTCTCTCTTGGCCTGCCGTTCCCTCCCTCTCTCTCCTCTCTCTCTCCACGTCTCTCGCTCACGTTCCCTCCCCTCTCTCTCTCTCTCCCATCTTTCTCGCTATATACATGGTACATGCACATGCAGTTACATGCGCAGACATGCAAGCGTAACTAGTCCTGCCGGTCTGACCTCAATAATGTCGCTCTTAAAACACACACGCGAGACACACACACACACATGTTGCTGGTAATCAAAGTGAAATGACTCCGAGCCTGCTTCTGGAGCACAACACCAGCCGTATCCATAGGAATACCGCGGCAGGCAAGGCAGGTTTTTGATCGTGGCCAGCCTACCGTGAAGTTTTAATATGCCGGCGTGACGCCTCCACTTTCTAAACCGCGAGGGGTGGTGGCGACGTCGGATGCGCATGCCTCTGTTACTGCATACGTTCATATGCCCTGCGCGCACCGTATTCGTGTGACGCTACTCTATATTTAACACACACACGCACTCATATACGGCACGCGCGCACACACATGCACATACACACGCAGCACACGGCCACCACACACACACCACACACCACACACGACACAGCACAGCACACCATACGCGGCGCGGGCACACGCAGCACACGCAATCGACACGACTGACACACATACGCGCGCGCACCGGCACATCCACAACAAAGCACAACTCTAAACACTCAGTGATAAACACTTGTTTCTCCTCCGGCACCCGGGGGGGACCTCCCGAATGTCTCAAAGAGCCCTATTGCGCAAGAAGAAATGACTTCTCCGTGTCGCAATCCACAATTGAACGCACCGTGCGGACACGTCATCGGCATCGGACAGATGACCCACCCGAGACACGCGTCCCGTTGCACGGTTTTTTGATTTGTGATGGTGTAAGCACCACATGCCGCCCCGCCCCTTCTCTCGACTCCCTGCCCACCCCTCCCTGCCCGGCGCGCGGGGCTTCCTGGGGCCCTTAAGAGCCCTGGGGACCTGGCACCCCGGCACCCCCCCGCGCCCAATCGTGCAGCGGACCCGGGGCATCCCCATTGGTGCGCAAGCCCCACCCCCCATTGTGTGCCGCCCGCCCTGGTCCCATGTTAGTGGTGCGGCGTGCTATCCCCCGTCAATCCGACCAGCCCCCCGACCCCCCATTTTGGCCAAGGACGGAACACTTTCAGCTCGGCCGGCGCGGCGGCGCTATTCCATTCCGGAGCGCACTTTCACCTAATTGGCCGCGCGGGTCCTCTCCCTCCCCCCGGCCGTTCTCCCTCTGGGGTAAAGTCCTATAACCATGCCGCCGCCGGCAACAACCAGCGCAACTAAGTTCCGTGGCGCCGCAGTCCCTAGGGCCCCATCGGGGCCCACTCCTTTTGCGCGGGACGGCCTACCTGGTTTTCGCCTGGCGCATATGTTCGCCGGGGCACGCTTGGGGTACTCCGCCAACGAATTCCTCCACTCGTTTTGTGGCTGTCCCCAAGTCTCGAGTGGCGCAGAAGCGCTGCGGAGACCATGTACCCGGAGTGGCGTGTATACGTGCTGTGACCCCTTGCGTCGCCATATATCCCGCATCGCGCACGCAGCTGCTGCAAGCACGCCGTGGATAGACGGAGGCTATACTAGTGCATGTCCCGGCTATGCCATGTAAGCGGTGACTCCATGCCCGTAACTCCGGGGCCGTCCTTAATCTGTGATGGCCTCAGGAGGGGCAGGGCGGAGCGGGGGGGCGCGGCAGACCGTCCACTCGAGCCGTCAGCCCTAGCGCGCCGCGGGCGGGGCGGGGGGGGGCGGGGGGGGGCGCGGCGGGGCGGGGGTATGCTACCACGGGAGAGAAGCAAGTTTACCATACAGCTAGACGATTTCCTCGCCAAGAGTGACGCAGCTTTAAAAGATTTGATCAATCGTGAGTATGATATATAGAGAAAGACAGGGGGGAAGGCATAGATATAGAACCTTGGAATCTGTGATCCATCAACCTTTTTAAATCGATCGCGGGAATCGGACCCTCTGCAGTCCTGTTGCTGCTCGCCTGCTGCCGAGTTACGTGTTATGCGCTGACGAGGCATGCCTCGTTGAAGATATCATCCGCGAGAGATCGTGACATCGCGAGGCAATCCTGAGACTACTTTGAGATAACGCAATACTTGAGAGAGAGAGAGAGAGAGTCTGCTCGAAGAAGTGTCTCTGTCGGATGTAGATAGTCCCCTTTCCAGCAGCCGCCGTCGGGGCCAGCCGAGCACGTTAGCCACACGTGAGTATGGGCCAGCCCCCTAGGTGACAGCTGTTACATGTATCGGTTACCCAATGAGTCTCGGGACTTGATTGTTACCTTATCGGTTACATGAGCTTATGGGCAGCCCGCCTGGGTGAGCTTTCTGTTACTGTAATGGTTACATGAGTATGCGCGCCAGCCCCCTGGTCGAGTTGCTTAGCCTGTATGGTTACCATGAGGTATGGGCAGCCCCTGGGCTGAGTCTAGTTACTCGCTATCGGTTACATGAAGTATCGGGCACGCCCCCTGGTGAGCCTCTGTTACATTGTCGATGGTTACATGAGTATGGGCGATCCGCCCCCGTCTTTCTACCCTGTATACGTTTGACATGAGTATGGCGGGCAGCCCTGGGGTGAGTTGGGTTACCGCTGTAACCTGCATTTACCACTGAGTATCGGGGCCCAGCTCTGGGTCTGCAGTAGGTTACTGTATGCTGTTACCATTGAGTATGGGCAGCCCCGCTGCGTCGAGTTGTTAACCCTGTATGGTTCCTACATGAGTATGCGGGCACCCGGCCGCCCCTTGGGTGAGTCTTGCTCCTACTTGAGTCAGTGGCTTACAATGAGTATCGGGCAAGCCCCCCCTGGTGCAGTGTGTTACCTGTATCCGGGTTACAATCGAGTATGGGCAAGCCACCTTGGTGGTTACTCACCATGTCATCCCAGTTACACCCGAGTTCGCGTCAGCCCCCTGGGTGAGTGCTGCTTACCGGGTGCTACTCGTCTTAATTATGCCGCCCCCTTGATTTACTTAGCATTCTGCACGCAGGTTACACTGCATATGCGGCAGCCCCCCTGGTGACGCTTGTTACTGTATGGTTCATGAAGTATGCGCAGCCCCTGGGTGAGTTGCTTACCGCTGCTATGGTTACATGAGTATGGCAGCCCCCTGGGTGAGTTGTTTACCCCTGTATGCGTTACATGCGAGTATGGCGTCACCCCCTTGGGTGAGTTGTTACCAAGTCTCGTAATGGGTTACATGATATTCGGGCAGCCTCCCTGGGGTGAGTTTTCACCTCTGCATGGGTTACATGAGTATGGCACCCCCCTGGGTGAGTTATTACATGTCATAGTTCCATGAGTCATGGGCAGCCCACCCTGGTGACTTGTTACCCCTGTAATGGTTAATGAGTATGGGGGCAGCCCCCTGGGTCGAGGTTGTTACCTGTATAGTTTCATCGCAGTCATTGGGCCCACCGCCCCCTGGGTGAGCTCTGTACATGTTCAGTTACACTGAGGTATTGGGCAGCCCCCGTGGTGAGTCTGTTCAGCATTGTATAAACTTACATATATGGCCAGCCCTCTGGGTGAGCTTATTCAACTTGTATAGTTTTACCTGGACCCTCCTCCTGGAGCCCCTGGGGTGGTTGTTCCACCCTGCTATCGGTCTCAGCATAGTATCCGGGGAGCCAGCCCGTCCGGTGACGCTTCTTATTGCGCCTCATTTACATGAGTATCGGCAGCCCTGGTGAGTTTGTTCACTGTATGGTTCTACCGATGAGTATGGCAGCCCCTGGTGAGTTGTTAACATGTATAGTTACATGAGTATTGGCAGCCCCCCCGGGCTGAGTTGTTTACATGTATAGTCTACATGAGTATGGGCAGCCGCCCTGGGTTGAGTTTGTTACATGTATAGTTACATGGCAGTATAGGGCACGCCCTGGGTCGAGTTTATTACTTGGTACTAGTTTACATGAGTATGGGCAGCCCAGCTGGGTGAGTTGTTACCACTGTCACTGGTTACATGAGTATGGGCCAGCCCCCCCCCTGGGTGACCGGTTGTTACCTGAGTACGATCGGAGTTATAGGGCAGCCCCCCTGGGTGATGTTGCCTTACCGCGTTATGGGTGGGACATGAGTGATCTAACTGGCCGCTGTGAGTGTTACCCGTGTGATAGGGCTTGATGCAGAGCGAGCCCCCGTCAAGTTGGAGTTAATGTAGCATGTAGAAGAGCCGCCTTAACAATGAAGTGACTCGGGCCAGCCCCCCTGGGTTGACGACCGCCTGGTATGTTAGGAGTGACTCTAGGTCAGTGGCAGCCCCCCTGGGGTGAGTCTTCTTCAGCCTGTACTGGTACCCATGAAGTACCGGGCCAGCCGCCCTGCGTCGAGCCTTAGTGCGTGCGGGGCGTAGCGTCCCAGTTTACATTGAACACTCGGCAGTCCCCCTTTAGCGTTACTTACCTGTGTACACCCGTGGGGAGGTTAGCCCACGTGAGTAATCGGGCCAAGGGCGCCCGATAATTGGACGCGAGCCCCCTGCTGAGCTACAGTGCGCACCCCCGTAAGCATGCAGCGAGCCGCGGAGCGCTGAGGGGAGTTATAAGCTCTACTACCTGGGGGCGTCACGGCGTCAGGGGAGCGGGTGCAGACCCCAGGAGAGCCTCTTAATCACATGCTAACAGGAGGCCCGTAATTAGGACGAAAGCTTCTAATACGCTCTTCCGGACGCTAGAGCGATTAGGCTTACGTGGTGGTGGGGTTAGGGGGGGAGTACGGGTGAGAGTTGAGCGAGCCGCGCGGTCAGGTTTAGGCGCCCGTTATCCTTAGCGAGATTGAGAGCTGAGAGTCAAGTTGGTCTTGGGGCTTTAGGTCAGGCGGTTGGGGTTTACCGTCGGTTCGAGAGGAGGGTTAGTCTTAGCATTCCAGAGGAGAGGACGGTTGCCGTCTAGGGATGGGTCTAAGGGTGATGGTGGAGGGGCAGGGGGAATGGAGTCTAGGTCCAACGTACCTCGAGCCCTTGTTTACGAGAGAGAGCTAAGAGAAGGGTGCAGGGCTTACGGCGAGGTTTGACGCCGTAGAGAGTCAGATGTAGGTGTATGCAATGTATGCATGTAAAAGCGTCCTGAGAATCGACCCTCGATCAGCGGCGGTCCCGACACCTGTGTCTGGCTGTACGGTCAAGCCGCGGTGCGAGCGATTGTGTTGCGGAAGCGGGAGGGAGAGGGAGCGCTAGGGACACCAGACCCGTCAACTGGAAGCACGCGGCGGCGCTATTGACACGCATGTGCGTGTGTGGTCTCGTGTCCGTTTAACGTGCACAATGTTGTGCTAGATTTAGTAGTCACAAGTGCGCGCTCGACACTACAATAGCACTTATACCACCGGCTGGCCAGTGCCTGCCCACTCATGTTCCTCAACATATCAATGAACGCTACTCCGTAAGGATTCGAATATGAAGAATTGAACGATGGTACATGTAGTGCCTAAGCAGACCATGTTTCATAATGATTCCAGTGAAGGCGCTTATCCAGATGTTTTAAAGGCTTGGGGCATTGTTATTAATGTGTTGCATTTAAATGACATGCCTATGTTTTTTGTTTCAATGCACTAATATACATTTCTCAATATTAATTTCAATCGCTTGCCATTGCTGGCCTAATGTTTTTATTTAGCGTGGGAAAATCAAGTCCCAAATGTCTTGTATCTACTCATGGAAGCATGAAATTTTTAATGTCTCTGCTTATTGTGTAAAATGAAATTCCAATGCCTTTTGTGTTCACGCATGGTTCATCGTCGAAGTATACCTTCACGGCCGTAAATGCGCTGCACGTACGCACTGCAACACGCCCAAACGTACCGAAGAAGTTGCGTTTTGTAGTGAGAAATTCATTTCGGGTTTGAACGGCATACTACACGTATTCAGGGGGTTCGTTGCTGTGGCTAGGTGGAACCTGCATCGTGCCTGTTGCGGTCTCCTCTTGC
>NW_014581143.1:0-1396 GCF_000485595.1 Priapulus caudatus
ATCATAACCAGTTACGACATCATATGATTAGTCATATATACCATTGCGTTTGCGCCGCGAGGTGTCGCGCCAAAAAATTCGATATTTTTTCACGCATGATATATTATAGTCATATACGGACGGATTCATGATGTTTCTCTCACAACGGGGCGCTGGTTCAGAAACGTGTGTGCGAAGGAAAGATGGCTCGGGGCGTTCCTGCTACATGTCCATTGTCACGTACATCGATGATTAGCGTAATTGTTACAGCATTACCACGGTGTATGACATCGGGAGGGTGTCTGACGACCTATAGTGCCAACCCTGGCCTTGTACTTTGATATATACATTGATATTACCAATGTTGATAGAGACCTATTATAACTACAGTAATATAGTATTAGTATTTAGTATTTAGTATTAGTTATAGTATTAGTATATTAGTATATTAGTAGTAGTATAGTAGTTTTATATATCAGTGCGTTGTTATTAGCGTAGTTGTTACAGTATTACCACAGTGTATGACATCGGGGGGAGGGGGCGAGTCTGACGACCTAGTGTCAACGCTGGCCTCGTGCATGCGACCTATAATAACTACAGCAATATAGTACTTACTATCTGCGCTTGAGAATATCAATTACTTCGCTGCGTATCATCGGAAAGGTGTCTAGCACGATATTACTGATTACCTTACTAATAAGGCGGTCCGACGCATTAAGAGGAAGCACCGACGGTAGGGTGCCATGTTGCTGTCTGATATTGACCACGAAGACGGGTGAAGCCATTGTGTGCAGTGAATCAGTGTGCTCGAGTGCTTTTCATATATATATATATATATATATATATATATAGTTAGTAATATATTAATAATAATATCAAGTAGTGCCATAAATAGCGCTAGGGCTAGCTTGCTATAAATTTGCTATTATTGTCTAATAGAGCTATTTGCTAATATTTATTTCATATTATGAACTCTTGCATATATATATACTATATATATATATATATATATATATATATATATATATATATATATATATGAGTTCACGTAACTCTAAAACGTCGTAAATTTTGCGATGACGTACCACGTACTTACGGCGCATGCTAGACGTATAGAGCTGGACATTCACAACTATATACCTATGATGTTTGGGACAAGGCCAGGCCGCCCCGGGCCTCTGCCACACAGTTCACCGCATGCGCGCGTTCATTATTATAGCATATATAATATACAGCCGATGATAATGTCATCGTGAGTCGACAGCGTGTTCTGTCATCTTCATGATGACAATCACGGCTAACGTGCACATTCTTTTCCCGCGTTCTCCGCTTCTCGAGTCGGTAACCGGACCGCGTGAGCAATTATCTAATACAGCGCGCGCGCTCTCTCTCTCTCTCTCTCTCTCTCTCTCTCTCT
>NW_014581143.1:5219-5757 GCF_000485595.1 Priapulus caudatus
CTATATATATATATATATATATATATATATTAGGCTCACGCGTCCGGCGAGATTGAAACAATATGCAAATCTTTGCTATCACACAGCGGTGAAACATAACCTGTCGTAGTAGTAGGCCTAGTGGGCCTAACAGGCTGACGCGTTATAAATATAAATACAATATGTGCATCGTACAAAAAATCTAATATGTGCATCGAGACAGGCTCGTTTTCTCGCCGCTACGGGAAGCCACTGGGAAATCAACGCGCTTGTGCATATTATGTACATGTATAAAACTATTGCGAAACACGCGCATGCGCAGTTCGCGCTCGTGGCTCACTCGCGATGTTGTTGTATATACTAGTATATATTACTATATATACTTACTACTAGTAGTATATTACTTGTATATAAGCACATGCACGTACGCGAACTGGGTGGGCCTAGTACTTACGTAAGCGTCTTGTGGGTTAGTAACGATCAGGACGAAAAGGTTTGCGCTTAGTATGCATTGGATGATACCATAGTAGAAATGAATAACTTTAGCCACCTATATGAG
>NW_014581143.1:9861-10404 GCF_000485595.1 Priapulus caudatus
AGAGAGAGAGAGAGAGAGAGAGAGAAAGAGAGAGAGAGAGAAAGAGAGAGAAAAAAAGAAAGTGGCTTCCGACCGCCCACTCGCAGTAGAACAGTGATTACCTGTTATTTATTCCTGTCGCACGATAATATATTGTTCCGACGTGTTATGGCGATTAATTTTTTTTTACAAAAAAACACACACTGGATATACACGGTTAAGAGGGTTTCACCATTTACATAGGGCAACCTTATTACGTCTATTACGTCCTTTGCGGCAACTTTTGGGCAGTCCCCAACTATTTGCTGCAACCTTTCCCAGCAGCAATGTGCTATTCCTATATGCAATGAGCCGACGTGAGGTTACGTTCTCCGCCGTTAAAAACATATTACCCGCATATAGCATATAGTGCCGTGGGTGTATAGTGCACAATAGGCAATTTCCTCTGCTGCGAACGAATCACACATGCTCTCTTATTTCGGTCACCTGATAGATAATTAGAACTGTGCGAGACGTCGGTAGTTGACGTCAGCTATATATATATATATATATATATATATATTA
>NW_014581144.1:0-7500 GCF_000485595.1 Priapulus caudatus
GTTAGTTCAGTTGTTAAGTTAGTTTAGTAGTTAGTTAGTTAGTTAGTTCAGTTATCTTGTAGATGAGTAATTAGTTGACGTCTAGTTAGTTAGTTGGTGATACGTTGGTTAGTCTAGGTTAGTTAGTGCTAGTGTAGTTAGAGTTACGTTAGTTTAAGTTGAGGTTAGTTAGTTAGTTAGTTAGTTAGATTAGGTTTAGTTAGTTAGTTAGTTGTTAGTGTAGCGTTAATTAAGTAGTTAATAGTTGTAGATTGCGCGGCCCGCGCTTCGTATGCTGTTATAGAAATGTCACGTGTCACTACAGAGTGCGTATGAGTGCGCGCACTGCCTGATGACTATATCAGTTTTGCCGACATGTATATCAGCGTCTGCCAGCGGAGCGAGACAACGCGGTATGATTTGTGTGTGATGTTACATTGAGTAGGGTACGTGCATACACGCAGGTATAATGCATGCCATTAGGAACCAGGGAATCATAATAAGAACGTGTATTAATTACATATTCCGCTCGCCGGTGCGTTTCTAACGTGTGATGTGATACTTCATTGATCACATTGTTATTGTGTTTTGTTATGTGTGGGGTACGCACGCTGCAAGCAGCCGCCTTGTCACCGCACACCGCTGGCTTTCTCCCTTCTATCTCGAAAGATAAATACATTTCGTCATTGTCAGAACAAATTTCCTATTCTTTTTAGCTTTGGTTGGTGTGGGGTGTGCTGGCGTGTGATTGTAGTGTGTCGTACGTTGCGTGCGTGTACGTGGTGCGGTACGTGGGTGGGGGGCGTGTACGGTGCGTTGTAACACCGTGTACGTGTGTGGTGTTTGTGCGCTGTACGTGTGTCGCGTAGTAGTGGCAGTGGTGTCACGTGCGTGCGCGTGTACGGGTGTACGTCCAGCATGCCGTGTGTAATTGCGGAGGCGCCCGAACAACGTGATTGGTGTGTGGGGACTTTGTGGGTGATGCTGGTACGGTTTGTTAGGCGGTGGTGCAACAGGACGTTTTTGGCGGGGTTATATATGAGGGTCCAGTGGGCCGGCCGAGGCGTTGGTTGCCGATGTACATGTGTGTTGCGTGAGGAGTCATCTGCAGCGCCCCAGCTTTGAAGGGGCACTCTTCCTCGGCGCCGCGCCGCGCATAAGGGCGAAGCACGCAGGTAGATGAATACTTATTCAGACCGAGCTTTTGGGCTGAGTGGAAATAGCCACCACGCTTCTTGGTTGATTTCTGTTCGCAGCAGTTAGTATTTATCATCGTGGAGAAACGCGTTCCAGAATGCGCGTACGCCCCCGCGGTGGCCCCAGCCCAGCAGCCGTAGCTGTGCGCTGCTCAGCGGACTCATGAGCGCTGCACGCAGTGGCTGCATCGACGGATTCCGTCCTATAGTTGCGTGCTGCATCTCTCTTCGGCGCAGTTAGCTTAGTATGGTTAGTTAGCTGGCGCGCCGCGCCGCTTAGTTACGCTAAGTTGTCTTAGGCCTACGTGTACGCTTGCAAGTTAGTAGCTTTAGTGTTACCCCGTTCCGAGCTTCCAGATTAGTGTAGTTAGTATAGCTTTAGTTTTAGTTACGGTTAGCTTACGAGTCGCCGTGAGCTTTAATTCAAACTGGACGTTAGTTGCCCGGTACGTTCGGTAGTTGCGCGTGGCCCCGGCCCCTACGCTTAGCCGGCCTGGTCTAGTTAGCTACGGTTAGGTGTAGTTCTCAGGCTAGCGTTAGTTAGTTTAGTCTAGTTATGTTGAGTGTACGTAGTCTAATTAAGTAGTTAACTAGGCTTGCTAGATGGAACCGGGCCGCGCGTCTTGGCGGGTTATGTGCTGCGTATAGAATGTCAAGTGTCACTACCAGAGCGTGCGCAGGACCGGTGGCGCACTGCTGATAGATGAGTAAGCAGTTTGCGGAGCACTGAGCATGCGATCAGACGCGAGAGCGAGCAGACGCAACGCGTGACACTATTTTCGGTGGCGTGTCAGTGCCCCTAGCGCACCTGTTGGAGTAGCGGCCGGTCACGCTGGACTACGAGCGCACGCTGAATGGTGGAATCGGCATTGCCTTAGGAACAGAAGTATAAGACAGCAGAGCGGTGTGATATCTGAAAGGGTATTCCGTGTCGGTTCGTACGTGCGCGCCATGCCGGACGTGTTGATGCCTGAGGACTCGAGGATCACATTGGGTTGAGGTTGTGATTGTTTTTAATTTGTGGGGGCTACGACCCGCTGCAAGCAGAGGTACTGCGCGCGCGTTGTCACCGCGCACAGCTGGCTTCGCTGCCGTCTCTGATCTGGCGAAGGGGATTAACATAGCATTTGCCGGTCAGTACGGGCGGTGTCCGGCAGAACCAGAATTAGACCAGTTGTCCGGCTACGACCTTATGTTCGCACTTGAGTTAGTACTAGAGTAACGCTCTCTTCGGGCACTGGACTCACGTCGGCCATTTAGGCAGTTCGCGTAGCGCTCGGCTCGACGTAGGTGGTAGCGTGGTGGCGCGTGTACGGAGGCTGACGTCGACCGCGGGTACGCAGGTGTGGTCGTAGTGAGGCCTTATAGCTTCGCAGCACCGGTGTGAGGCGGAGTGTGGGCAGTCAGGCGTCTATGCGGCTACGCTCGTCATCCGGCGCCCGGCGGCGGTCGCCGACGGCGGTCGCTGTGATTAGCTTGCCGTGGTGGAGTACAGCTCACCGCGAGCACCGTTGGCGGACGAGCGCCGGTGAGCAGTATGTCATGGAGGGTGCTGGCGGATAAGTTGCTCTGACCACAGGGTTTGCATCGCGTGCTTTGGTCGGTGACAGTCAAAGTAAGGAAAGCGCAGAGGTGGGCTTCCAACTGCTTAGTTAACGGCTCTCGCGGTCGAAAATGCAACAATATGAGCAGTCCGAGACTAGCTTCACGTCGTGCGGCGGGCGCTTGGCGGCACGGGACGAGTGCGGGTGCGAGGGTTCCGGGGCTCTCAAGCGCTGTGCGGATGTGATAGGCCGTATGGTGCGTGGCGATCGCGAGGCGCACTGCAGCATAAAATCAATTCCTTTCTCTCGTGCGTCCAATCCTCTGAATTCAGCTCCGGCTCGCAGCTGCTCCATGATTGTTCCCGTCAGGAACATTAAATTGAAACTATTGCCGGTCAGGGGGAAAGGGAATGCAAATATTGAATATATCTACATATTTCGGCGAAAAACGCTGCACGCGTGCTACGTTCGTGCAAAAACACGCGCCCTCGCCCGCACGCCGCTTGCCGCGTTCGGAACCCACATACAAACGATCACGCTCGCACCGCACGCGGCTTGCGGGCGCACCATCATGACCACTACTGCCACGCGCACACACAGGGCGACGGGCTGCGCAGCCGCTAACCGCGGGAGATCCGATATAAAATCTAAGGAGCACACTACGACTCGGCGCAGGATGCTCACCCTCTCGATCACTTCACTCTCACTCCCTCCTGCTCGTCTAGTTTGATTGGGAACACACAATCTACCACACGACACACTTACGAGAACGATTAGACAACACTATCACACTGGGTATTTTTAGAGTCGTGTAGTCCAGAGATACCGATGCTTCGGGGGCAGACAAGACAGTACAACAGAAATATCGCGCAGGGGAAAGAGAGAGAGAGGAGAGAGGATGATGAGAGACCACGGAGAGGAGACCACGACGAAGGAGAGACGGAGTGCTTGGCCGTGCTCTAATTAGAATGACCTGTCCAGGGAGAGGTAGAAAAAAGTTGTCAAGGATTTGCGGTCTATAGGGAGCTCGGTCATATGCATACGATTTAAAGCCAGTCGGACGAAGTCAACAACATGACGGGGCCGTACGACAAGAGAGAAACTTTTCCATGTTATGAACATAGAGCGCCAGTGACGCAGTAGTCATCCCTGATTGTCAGCATCATTGTCATAACTAGCGTTGAGGCATGAGGCCACGGTGGTACCGGTCCCGGCATTAGCTTATGACATGTCTGCACGACCAGGCTGCTAGCTACACTACCGAAGGTGACGAGGAGGCGATGACAGATAGGGGCAGTCGACGAGAGCGGACAGAGATCGATATAAGCAGTGGACCGGACGTGCACGAGGGAAGAGACGGGCGGAGAGACGGAGGCAGGGTACGAGAGGGAGAGAGAAGGGAGGAGAGGGGGAGGAGAAAGAGAACGATAACGTAGCAAGAGGAGATAGAGAGAAGGACCCAGGGCCGAGGGCGAGAGAGAGAGAGAGAGAGGAGAGGAGAGAGAGGCAGGCATATGCCGGCTCTCTCCGCTGCATGTGTGCGACTGTTATGGTGCTATAGTAATTTTCCCGAGGCAGCGCGCCGGAAGCGATCGTGGACAATGTGCAAGATAATGTGGCAAATTTCATGCTCTGCGGAGTTCAGGCTGCCACATTCACGGAGGAACAAAGCGACTCTGGCGGGTTGGTGTCTGCCCACGTCTGGCCGGCAGAGGTGCGTCACTGCGTGTCATGCCGTTTCGGCGAACGAGCGGGGGCGGCTAGACAAACCTCGGAGAGGAGGACGAGGGGAGGGGGAACGAGTGAGCGGAGGCGCGGAGCGGGGCGAGGAGGAGTTGAGACGAGAGGAGGGAGAGAGAGCCGAGAGGAGAGAGAGAACGGCAGAGGCAGAGAGAGACCGAGAGCGAGAGGCCGCGGGGACCAGTGCGTCGGTAACTATCAGTTGGTCGTGGCCGGTCGCTATCGCTACGCCAATTGATACTGTACACTCAGTCAACCGACGAAGAAACAGAGAAGATCAAGAAGAAGTAGTGCAAGACTCACGTGTTTTTATCGCCAGGCCAAAACGACTCCGGGCGGGTCTCCCGGAAGACCAGATGAGTCGCCAAGAAAAGTGTAAGATGAACTGAGGCATTTGCAAAGCCAGGGTCATCAAGTGACACGAGATGAGACTGGCGCGCGCGCGCGCCGCGGCGCTAAGCGTGCGAGAATCGGGTCGCTACGAATGCGCCCGCAACCTGGCCTCCAACGTCGCAGACGACTTCATACCGGCTTGTGTATGGTACGCCGCCGCTATACACGGAGGGGAGAAAAGAGCGCGTTGAGAGTAAGTGCACCACGGATAGCTCAGCGAGAGTGTTGGTGACAACGCTTGCGCGCCGCGAGGGCCGGCGGGTATTGGCGCCGCTTCGGCGCGCGGCACATCATCGCGCTGCAAGCATGTGTCCTACCGCAAGGCGGAGCAACTGTGGGGCAGGAGAGACGGAGACGTGGCATTCAGTACTGTGCGCGTTTCAGTTGTGCGCTGAGCGAGTCGGCGGCGTGCGGCTACGGTTCCGGGGGTTGTACAGCGGCACCCGAGCGACGGGATCGCCATACGCGACGCCCGTCGGTACCGCTCCACGGCGGCCAGGCGGTGTGGCCCATGCTTCTCTAAACGTTTGGCGGGGCGAGGAATGAGGGAGGAGAAGACCGGGAGGGCGCCAGACCAGGCGGGATACTGGTTATTCGACGTCAGTGCACCGTTGGCGCACGCGTAGGCCGAGGAGAGAGGAGACAATTACAATAGATACTATATATAGAGGAGAGAGAGGACCAGAGGATGGGGTGTCTAGAGGCCCCAAGAAGAGGCGGAGGTGTTGTCACTGAATTGTGCAGTAGGTAGCCGCGCACAACGTCTGTAGGTTATCGTCTGCGCTCAGGCGCCTGGTCATAATTTAGTTCTGCCAAAGCCTCCTAGTTGGGCTGGGGGTATGCAATGGAAGACGAGGACAGAGAAGAGAAGCACGAGAGGGGGAGCCGGCGAGGAGGGTAGGGGAGAGAAACAAGACTATAGTTAATATATAGTATATATATATTAGATATATATATAGATATATAGAGAGAGATGAGGAGACGTAGAGAAGAGAGCGGGGGAGAAAGACGAACAGGTACACACACTGAAGCGAAGCAGACACGGTTCAGTCGCGAACAGTGTACGCGCACACACCCGTCTTAGATAGAAGAACAAAGTTCAAAGGTGTCTGGTAATTAGTAAAGAAGGGATGACATTAAGGAGTTTAAGTTGACAGCGCTTTAATTACATCTCGGAAAGGGCTGTAGTAATTTTAGTTTGAAGCAACGCCTCTCAGGCTTCACTATACCTTGACACTTGTGTTGGTGGATAGTGACTATAATATATTACATGTAGTAAGAGATGAGAAGACCGGGGCTGGCACGGGAGAGCGGACTGAAAGGGACGATGAGGAGACCGAAAATCTCTCGAGATCAGAGACTGGACGAACAGATAGAGCAGAAAGAAGGGACGAGCAGAGGAAGAGAGAAGAGAGGAGGGACGGGAGCGAGAGAGATTGCAGGCAGAAGGCTGTTCGCCTCTGTCGACGGCAGAGGAGAGATGAGAGACCGAGAGTGACGCAGAGATGAGAGGAGACATAGAGAGAGAGACGGAAGAGGAGCAGAGGGAGAAAAGCATGACAGAGAGAGAAGGAGAGCAGTGAAATGCCAGAATGCAGGAGCGTGAGACCGCGCAGAGCCGCGAATGCTCCGGCGGGAGATAGAACGGTGGTAGGAGAGGAGAGGAGACGGCGAGAGGAAAAGGAGGGCGCGAGCGGTGGTCGCAAAAGAGACATCCTCCGGCGCTCCCTGCCTGGAGCGAGCGTGCGCGAAGAGAGCACGAAGAGAGACGCGAGCAGCAAAGGCGGCAGGCGAGAAGAGAGCACACAGAGAGAGAGAGAGAGGAGAGAGCGAGACGCGGGGAGAGAGAGAGAGAGAAAGAGCCGAGGTAAGACGGAGAGGGAGAAAGAGAGAGATCGGGCCCGCCGGGAAGAGAAGAAGAGGCGCGCGCGCACAAGAAGCCAGGAGGGGAGAGAGAGAGAGAGAGCGCGCAACGAAGAGAGCAGAGCCGCGCGCAGCGCGCACCAGGAGAGGAGAGAGAGGAGGAGAGAAGAGAGAGAGAGGAGGCAGGAGGAGAGAGAGAGGGTGGGAGGCGCGCGAGCAGGAGGGGAGGGGAGAGCAGAGATCGCGCACTAGAGACAGCAGAACGCTTGCGGCTGAGACCAGAGAAGAAGTGAAGAGATTATGTACTAGAGCATGTGAGAGAGGCGGGCCGGAAGAGAGAGAGAGCGCTCACGGCGGAGCGGAGGACGAGGAGAGCGCGAAAGGAGCGCGCTCGCCCGCGAGAGAGGGGAGAGAGAGAAGAGGTTGGTGGCACCGCGGTGAGAGAGGAGGGAAGCAGGAAAGAGCGGAGAGGCGCGAGTGCGAGAGGTGAGGAGAGGCGCGCACGCGACGGATAGAGAAGGTCGGGAGAGAGATGAAGGAGAGGGCGCGGCGCCGCGCTGCGGGAGAGAGCAGAGAGCCGACAAGGCCGCGGTCTCGCGAGAGAGAGAGAATCGATGAGACAGAGAGAGAGAGGAGGAGGAAGAGAGAGGAGGAGGAGAGAGGGAATAAGAAAAGAAAGAGAGGAGGGCGGCGCTGCACGGAGAGAGGGAGGGAAAGATGAGAGCGCGCTAAAGAGAGAGAGAACGCGCGCGCGAGAGAGAGGCGCGCGAGAGAGAGGGAGAGAG
>NW_014581144.1:11580-12295 GCF_000485595.1 Priapulus caudatus
AAGCTCACATGAAGCTCACACATGAAGCTCACATGAAGCTCACACATGAAGCCCACATGAAGACTCACACATGAAGCTCACATGAAGCTCACACATGAGGCTCACATGAAGCTCACACATGAAGCTCACATGAAGCTCACACATGAAGCTCACACATGAGGCTCACACATGAAGCTCACACATGAAGCTCACACATGAAGCTCACACATGAAGCTTACACATGAAGCTCACATGAAGCTCACACATGAAGCTCCCACATAAAGTTCACACATGAAGCTCACACATGAAGCTCACACATGAAGCTCTCACATAAAGTTCACACATGAAGCTCACACATGAGGCTCACACATGAGGCTTACACATGAAGCTCACACATGAAGCTCACACATGAAGCTCACACGTGAAGCTCACATGAAGCACACACATGAAGCTCCCACATAAAGTTCACACATGAAGCTCCCACATAAAGTTCACACATAAAGCTCACATGAAGCTCACACATGAAGCTCCCACATAAAGTTCACACATGAAGATCACACATGAAGCTCACACATAAAGCTCACACATGAAGCTTCCACATAAAGTTCGCACATGAAGCTCACATGCAGCTCACACATGAAGCTCCCACATAACGTTCACACATGAAGCTCACACATGAAACTCACACATGAAGCTCACATGAAGCTCACATGAAGCTCACACATGAAGCTCATAT
>NW_014581145.1:0-437 GCF_000485595.1 Priapulus caudatus
TATGCACTATGCACTATGCACTATGCACTATGCACTATGCACTATGCACTATGCACTATGCACTATGCATCATGCACTATGCACTATGCATTATGCATTATGCACTAGGCACTATGCGCTATGCACTATGCACTATGCACTCTGGGCTATGCACTATGCACTATGCACTATGCACTACAGTGTGTGCACTATGCACTATGCACTATGCATTATGCATTATGCACTATGCACTACAGTGTATGCACTATGCACGATGCACGATGCACTATGCACTATGCACTATGCACTATGCACTATGCACTATGCACTATGCACTATGCACTATGCACTATGCACTATGCACTATGCACTATGCACTATGCACTCTGCACTATGCACTATGCACTATGCACTATGCACCATGCACTATGCACTATGCACTATGCACTATGCACTAT
>NW_014581145.1:1965-3073 GCF_000485595.1 Priapulus caudatus
TCAGGTCCGCACACAATGTACAGGTAGACCAAACGGGCACACATGACGTGGAAAAACAAAACCTAATACAGTAGATGTAAAACTGATTCAGCACCTACGTCTCTACTGCTGACCTCGGCAGTTACAGTTAGGATTAAAGCTAGTGCTAGTGTTACGGTCAGGAATAGGGATTGAGTTAGGGTTGTGGTAACTGTTAGGATTAGAGGTAGTGCTAGTGTTACGGTCAGGAATAGGGATTGAGTTAGGGTTGTGGTAACTGTTAGGATTAGAGCTAGTGCTAGTGTTATGGTCAGGAATAGGGTTTGAGTTAGGGTTGGGGTAACTGTTAGGATTAAAGCTAGTGCTAGTGTTATGGTCAGGAATAGGGTTTGAGTTAGGGTTGTGGTAACTGTTAGGATTAGAGCTAGTGCTAGTGTTATGGTCAGGAATAGGGTTTGAGTTATGGTTGGGGTAACTGTTAGGATTAGAGCTAGTGCTAGTGTTATGGTCAGGAATAGGGTTTGAGTTACGGTTGTGGTAACTGTTAGGATTACAGCTAGTGCTAGTGTTATGGTCAGGAATAGGGTTTGAGTTAGGGTTTTGTTTTGGGCTAGGGTTATGTTCAGGGTTAAGATTCGGCCAGGTATGAGAGCATATAGCGCATGCGTACGTATGTACCCGTCCTCCACCTTACCTCACCCTGTCTATAGAAGGTGTGGAAGAAGATCTTCCCATTGTGCTTTACGTACGTATGCACCCGTCCTCCACCTTACCTCACCCTGTCTATAGAAGGTGTGGAAGAGGATCTCCTCATTGTGCTTTACTACCTCACCCTGTCTATAGAAGGTGTGGAAGAGGATCTCCTCATTGTACTTTACGCAGTCGTGACAATATTTTCACGTAAAATAGGATCTATATATACCTACTGTATCACGATTACGCACAACAACTACGCGAATGAACCGTGACAAAATTTCGATGCCGATTACGAGTCGATTTCAGCCAAAAACTACATTCAGACAGTTTGTCGCACGTTGTATGTATTACGCAGTCGACCAGGCGGTGATCCGCACACACACACACACACACACACACACACACACACACACACACACACACACACACACAC